>NC_058167.1:526773-826773 GCF_020080835.1 Cotesia glomerata | reverse complement strand
TATTTTGCAAATCGGTGATAAAATGGTTTCAGCAATTCAAACATCAAGTCCAGGCAAAATGGTTAAACCCAATCAACAACAATCAAAAACTGTTCAACCCAAAATGGTTTTTACTAAAGTTGTGGGTTCAAAACAAACAGTATTGACATCTAATAATAAAAAAGTAACTGTGATTTCTAATTTACAAAATGCAAATATTATTTCAAAAAGTGGGCAAATAAAACAAATTCTTGTTAGCTCAAATAAAAGTCAACCCATATTGAAACAAACAACATTGAAAAATGTGGTGAATCAAAACAAAACCCTTCCAATAGTAATAAAACAAACTCCAGTTAAAAAACAGGAACCAAAGTGTTCAACACCACCGGCAAAAACGCCACAAAAATCTTTAAATTTGAAGAAGTCAGAACCTGAACCAATAATAAGGTTAAATGTTCGTAAAACATTGACAGAATTGTTATCAACCAGAATTAAAGAGACAGACGATTTGAGATTAAGCAAAGAAGAAATTGAGAATCTTGCTTTAAAAATTGAGTTAGAAATGTACAAATATTTTCGAGATACCGGAGCTAAATATAAAGCAAAATACAGAAGTCTTCTATTCAATATAAAAGATTCTAAAAATTTGACATTATTCCGAAAAATAGCTGATAAATCTCTGACACCTGATGCAGTAGTAAAATTAAGTCCTGAAGAAATGGCAAGTCAAGAATTAGCTGAATGGAGAGAAAAAGAAACGCAGCACCAACTAGAAATGATTAAAAAAAACGAATTGGATCTTATGGCTCAAGCGAAATCAATTGTTGTTAAAACTCACAAAGGTGAACAAATAATTGAGAATGATGGTGGCATAGAGGCTGTGGATCCAAAAACACCTGTTCAAGATATCGTGACTGTTTTAAATAATGTAGATAATACAAGTTTAGATACTTTAGATGAAAAAGAAGACACTTTGTCTTCGTCATTTGAAGATGTAAAAAAAATAAAACGTAATGATGACAAACAAATGAAAGGTAAAGATCGAGAAAAAGAAAAAGATTGTCATAGATCAAGAAAAAATAAAGAACATAATAAAGACTCAAAAAAAGAAACAAGTTCTAGTAAAAGGAAGCATCGTAGTAAAGATCGAAATCACGATAGAAGAAGAAGTAAAGACGAAAAACGTGATAAAGAAAGAAGTCGCGAACGTGATCGTGATAAAGATAAAGATAAAGATAAAGATAAAAATAAAAATAAATCAAAAGACAAAGATCGATCACGAAAGAGTAGCAAAAGCAGAAGTAGTTCACACAGTAAAAGTAGTCATAAGGAAAAACAATACAAAGATAAAGAAAAAAAACGAAATGAACATGTAGATGATTCAAAACGAGATGAAAGCAAAAAGAAAGAAACATCTCCTGTTCAAACTGGTAAATTAATTGAAGATCGTTTGTGGAGACACGTTGAAGAAGAAACTACGGCTAATACATTAGATGGCAATGACTCTGACGTATCTGATAGAGAACCAAGCTCGACGGTCAATCTTGAAAGTGTAGATATCAATGATGAATTGGAAAAAGAGAAAGATACTATGACAGAATCTAAATCTATAGTTATAGCTAAAGATTCAACAAAAAATGTCTCTCAAACGGTTTGGCGAGGATTCATTAACATGATAGATGTAGCTAAGTTTTTTATAACAGCTCAAGAAGTTAGTGGACAGGCAAAAGAACTCATGGAAGATCTACCAGATACCTTCGAAGTTGTTGGAAGAATTAGTCATGAAACTGTATGGGACTATATTTCAAAAATGAAAAAAACTGGTTCTAAAGAAATTGTTATTATAAGATTTACAGCAGCTAATGACGAAGAAAAAATTCCATATATAACTCTTTACAGTTATTTAAATAGTCGAAGTCGTTTAGGAGTTGTTGGAAATGTTTCAAAAAATATCAAAGATTTTTATATAATGCCTTTTTCAAGTCAAAGTCAACTACCATCTGTACTATTCCCTCTTAATGGCGTTGGTCTTGAAGAACAGAGACCTCATTTACTACTTGGTATAATTGTACAAAATAAACGAAAACGATTATCTCATAGTACACTTTCGATACCATTATTACCTAAAGTTCCAAAAAAAGATTCTGATCGCAGTTATACTCCACCACCTGTTAATATTACAACAGATAAACTCGTTAATTCAACAGATGTTATTGGTGAAAAATCTGCAACCAATCAGTTAACAGTGAATTCATTTAATAAAACACATGTTGGAGTATCAAGAAAAATAATAGACAGTGCAACTATATCCAAAATAGTTCCTGAACTTTCAGATAGAATTGACTTGACTTCTTCTGAAAAACCACTTCTAGAAAAAGATGATGATGATGAGCCATACAGTCCTGGTGATATTGATGATGATATTGATGATAATTTACTTTCACCATCAAAGAATTCAAATGAACTTCAAAGAAAAATGGATGAAATTAATCGGCAAATTGAAGAACAGAAACAGCAAATACAAAGTATCAGTTCGTCTTTTCTTGGTGAATCAGTTCCTACTTTACCGGGTCTGGGATTAGATCCTTCAGATAATGACTTAAATGAAGCATATAGCCCTACAGATGTACGTTCTTTCACTCCACCTCCTCAAGGTATTTCCAAATTTACACAGCCAATTCTTGATAAAGTTTCAAATATTACGATACCACCGAATCTTCAAGAGATTTTGGCAAATGTTAAGCGTCAAGAATGTTCCAAATTTGACCCTTATTTACCTTCAAAGCCGAGTGCTTCATTTTTAACTTCGATTAATTCATTAAATTATCAAAAAGAAAAAACTTACACTCCAACTGCTGTTACTAAAGAAAGTAAAAGTACATTACGATCATTGAGTGATTTTGATCTTATAAAAAAAGCCGAAGAAGAACTCGCTGCGGTTACACCAGCTCCAATAATGCCTGTACCAAACATGCAAACATTAAATTCTGTTCAACCATTTGAAATAGCTAATTCCGAATTTTCCACCTCATCCATGGATTCCTCAGAATCAACATACCCGCCAAAATTAACAGAATCAGTACAAATAAGTCGTATTTCGGAACAACCAAAACCTCCAGGACTTGAAGATGAAGAACTTCCAACATTCCCTTCCGTCATACCACCTACGTCTGATGCGTACACGTTAACACTTCACAAAGGTGTTTCGCAAAGTGGTATTATGTCTATGAAACGTAAAGTAAACGATGATGATAGTCCTTCATCACACATAAAAACTACAAGAGTAAAATCAAGATGGAGTCAAGAAACTTCGGACTGAATAGATGTAAGTTTTATTGACTCATTAAATTTATAAACAATAATAAATTATTTTAAGATAAATTTTTTAAATTAGTGATTTTTTGATATTAATCATTTTCAAATGAATCATTTATATACTATCATTGTAATAGTTTATAGCAGTTCCATAAAAAATTGAGTACTATAAATACCCCAAAACTTCGATAAAGTCATGCGACATTTTTTTTTGTAAATATATAAAAAAGCAGCGAATAACATTAATATGACATACTTATGAAACTTTATTATGCTCCTACGAGCAATTACTTCGTTTGTAAATAATATAATGCGACAAAAAGAAAAAAAAAAAATATGAGAAAATAAATAAATGATATAAATATTTTTCATATTCTGATATTTAATATTGAGAAGCAATGGAAATAATGAGCGAATGAAATTACTACCAAAAAGTGAACTTTGTAAATTATTGTAGGTATTCAGAATAAAATGTGGCTGTGTGTAAATATAGAAATAAATGAAAATATATATGCATAATATATATATATTTGTGTGGTTAAATTCGACGATTGATGTTTGATTGATCATTATTATAATGATTATTTGAATCATTGTTATTTTTTTAAATTTTCATTCATGTGTCATTCATTATTAATATAAAATGATAGGAAGTTTTCAATTAAAGTACTATTTACATTGCAAATTATTTTATTTTAGTGTCATCATATAAATATATATAAAGTATATTAACGAATCAATAAATAATTAGTAATGTATAAATAAATAATTCCAATTTAATATTGCAGTGGTTCATGTATAATAAATTAAAGAACAATGTAAAACAACTAAATTTAATTGATTTAATTTTATGTTTTAATTTTGTAAATTATAAATGTTTTTTTTTTTTTTTTATAAGTAAAACGAAATGATAAAATTTATAAGTTTCACTTACATTTATTTAACAGAATATAAATAAAATAAGTAGCTTATAATTTATCAAATATTCTTAGGTTTTATTTTTTCTAATATCTCACCTATAACTAATAGTTCAAATAGAAGACATATTACTGTTAATTTCTTTTCAACTGCTTGGATGCATTATAATTATAATTTTTATATAGTCATTGAAAGCAGTAGCTTCTATTAATAAAATAATATGAAAAATCATATTCAAATAGAATATTTGTATGAATGTTATATCAACAGATTAAACTAGAGTTAAATTAATATCAAGTGTAATCTAATAAAATGAGGTATTCCGCGCTATACTAACTCAGATTAAAAAATTTGAATTTTCCATTTCTTCAATTATAGACATTCTTTAGTACCCTCTAAAAAAAAAAAAAAAAAAAAAAAATCCAGGTAAGTTATGAACATATGACAGGTAATATTTGAATGCCGTTTTTATCAAAGTCAGTTTGATCAAATTGTATTTTACAAATAACGCTATAATAGATATTTAATTTTATCATCAAATTTCAACAAATCGCTATTTTCAACTCTCCAGTTTATCATTACAGTATGTTTACATTGTTTTAAATTCTATATTTTAATGCAACCTCGACTGTGGTTAAAAGTCCTTTTCTTTACAATTTTTACATTATATTTTTAGCTGATTTTTATAAAGTGTACAGAGAAGAAAATTTAATTATAATTTAACAATGAAAATATTCCAACAATTGGTATTGTACTAAATTTAGATCTGGTACAGAGTATCATCGTCTATAGTCGATTTTATGTTTTTTTTTTTTTATCATGCATTCTAAATGTTTTTACATTAATTATTGATCGGTAATCAAATTTAGTATCATTTAAACAATATGTTTCAAGTTTCAAATGTTATCAATTGTAAAAGGGAAAATAGTAAATAATAGATTTAATGTTGACGCCACTGTATTTTCGTGAAAGTAAATAAATGTTTTGAAAATTAATATTAAATATGGAAGAAAATATTAGTAGATTACCACTATAAAATTTGATCTCATATAGCGATTTTTCAAAAGGGTTGCGAAAGTCTGCTTTCAAATTCGATAGTTGCTAGCGTCGTTTTTCACCTCAGGTTCTTTCTGCAGATAGTTGTGGCAGATTTAAATTGCAAATCTTTTGTAAGCCTTACACCAGAATTTGAATGTATCTCTTACTCTATCCCTTTTCAAATCATGCGCAACTATCTACTGCAAGTTTCTGGTGCAAATATATTAATTTTATATGAGTTTGTCTTGAAGTGAAAAAATAACTATTTTAAATCTTATTTACTGATTTTTGTAAATCTTATTTACTGATTACTGATTTTTAATAAAATTGCATCTGTAGGAGTTTTGATCAATATCGTGTGGGTTTGAGGATCTTAAATTAAATTCACACGGCGTAGCGTAAACTTAAACTCTGGTGAGAGTGAAATTTTGAAGTGTGTTTTATCAATAAAACAGTCACTCCATTAATCAAGTAATTAAGTCATTTTAAAGATGCTTATAATAGAGATCAACGATTATCGTGACATTTTTTCTCTTTATGTGAAAATATTTATCATGAATGATCTGTTTATTTGCACTGTGCTAATGATACTTTTAATTATTCCAATGACAATCTCGTCAGGATCAGTATAAACAGTAAATACGGAAGTATGCCGCTTATTTGACATGATTATTTAGTATAAAACACTGATCGAATCTAAAAGCTCTAGATAATCAACAATTATATTCGCCGAGTTGTTTATGGTAAAGCACCACTGTCAATAACAACAGTAGAGTAATTTTTGAAAAATGATTGCACGTAAATGGATTTTGTCATTTTTGTATTTTATGTTTTTCAACGGTGTTATCCTGATACCGAATATGAATGTAAATTTTGAAGGAAACAGATTTCTGGAGTTATCGAGCATTTTGGTAAGATATCAAACGGGTTTTAAGGTATCATTTTTTAATGAATATTTATCTTTAAGAAACATCTTTTAAAGTGTAATGGAAGTATAAGGAAAACTATAATCAATTGTGATGCTGATGAAAATTTGATTAAGTCATTTTCTGACTCCCCTAGCGGTTTTGTAAATGCCGAAAAAATGTCGCAATTATACAGTATTAATGCGGTATTTTTTCAGCATTTTTTCGGTTGTTTTGGTCAGTTTTTTTATCGAAAAATTACGGAACATTTACCGTAAAAATGCGATACATTTACGCTGAAAATGCGGCATTTTTACGGTAATAAGGCGGTAAAATGACTGTATTAAAACCATATTTAAAAAATGGTGTCAAATTAAACAACGCTCGGACTAGGATTCGAACCCAGAACCTCCTGAGGACATGTCGGCTACTCTACCATTTGTGCTACGCGGTCTATACCATAGTGTTTTTTTGCTTATTCTATATACATTAAGCCACACCGTCCATCTTACGATAAGCATATTTAAAATTAAATAATATAGTTATATATGTGAAACAATATAACTTTTCGATTTTAGAAAATTTGCAATTTTCTAAGAGAGAAATTAAAAATTGAAATTAAAATTAGAATATATTTACTTAACATATGTATTATTTTATATTAATTATCGCTAAATACCTAATTAAAAAATAATATTCTAAGGTAAAAGCCCCAATAGATGATCACGTACCAGTATATGATCACTCCATGTATTTGTATATCTATATTCACAAATATAGGTATACAAATACATGGAGTGATCATATACTGGTACATGATCATATATTGGGGCTTTTACCTTACATATTTTTTATTCAAAAACAGTATTTGTTTTTGCAAAGTAGCGATGGAGAATAAAAAGCAAAATTTGAAATTTTTCATTTTATTCATTTCTAACATAGAAGTGAACTAAAAATAAAACTAAATTAAAAATTACGGTATTTTTACGGCATTATCAAAACCGCAAGGGCGATCAGAATCAATTACTATTGAATTTTTTTGTAACTCAACAACAGTTAATCGATTTATTACGAGATATCAAAAATCATTTATTGTGACTCTTGATGGTCCTATCAACGACCTAAGAGAAGTTTTGGACTCATTAAAAAAATCACCGTGGTGGAATGTTATGATACCTTTTTTTGTTCTAAGTGGATCAAAAAATAACTGCAATGATGCAGAACAAGTTTTAAAAACTGTTTGGAAAATGAATATTCGGAATTGTTATTTTGTATGCTTCGATTCTGAGCAGACGCCATTTGTTTTTACTTTTAATCCGTATTCAAAATATGCACCTGATCAATGGAAAACTGTCAGAGAAATTACAGAAAAATTTAATTACATGACAATTTACAACCGGGTTTACAATAAAAGTAAGTAGGTTTAGATCTAAAAGTATAAATATTAAATCAACATTCTATTAATTGAAATTATTAACAGAAAACATCTGTAAAGGTTTGCATTTCGACCGAACAAAATATCTTGATAGAGCAGTACTAAATTTTGCCCTCTGCATGCCTCCATCACAAGTTATTCCTCTATCGAAATTAACTGAGAAGAACCACCATTTGATTTACTCGCATTTCGAAGGAGACATCTTTGAAATGCTCAAAATAGGACTCAAAGTGTCTCTCAATTACAATTACGACTTGGAGCCATTTAACCATACGTCCAAACCTAGCGGCGTGTGCAACCTTTTGCTGAACAAAACATCTGATGTCGCCGTGTGCTTGTTTAATCAACAATTTATGTTTGATTTCCTTCCTAGCCATCAAATTATCTATACTGGTTTTTCAATATTTTCAAAAAACCGTGGGTTTTTTACTCCTTTAGAATAAGTATACAATTTTTACGGACTTTTGATGATCACAGCGACAATTATTATTTCAACAATCATTTACTTAGTTATTTGATACGTCAATAAATCGCAAAGCCATTGGTTCGCGATTTTCGAGATTCTCCGTCTGTGGACATCGACATCGATTTACACGAAAATTGATACTCTGGCACTTCGAATTTTCTTTGGAGTAATATTCATCTATTTTTTGATAATTCAGGCGACTTTCAGTGGTCATTTGTCAAAATTTCTAACAAATCCTGAATTGAGATACAATGCGGAGAAATTAGAAGATTTGCAAAGCAGTAGGTACGAAAAAGTTTATGTAACTCCATCCAGTAAATACTTTGTGACAAAAAACGAAATTTTGAAGCCAAAATCTAAATTTACAACTGTTTTTGAGGGTATTGACGCGGTTTTGAAAAGTGAATCTAATGCATTGATCAGCATTTACATGGGTTTACTTGTTGTTTTCAAGCGAATGAACTTATCGAGCGATGTTCTTAGAAATTATTACTTGTCCAATAAGTTCATCAGAGATAATTATTTTATTTATGCACTTCGCCATGATTGGCCGCTCACAAAAAAATTTAACAGCTTTCTAATATTGTTAGAAGACACTGGAAATTTATTGAAGTTGAACAACGACTTAATCTCCGATCTTGAATCTTTGTTGATCCACATTAAGATCTATCCTGAGTTCAAGCCTATTGATATAGAGTCTATATTGTTTATTTTCTACTTTTTGAGAATTGGTTACATTGCGGCTACTATTTGTTTCATAATTGAAAAATGGCAAACCAAAAAAAAAAGTCTAGAATGGTTGTTGGAAATCAAGTTTAGCAAAATAAAAAATGGAACAAGGAGAAATATGTTATTGTTTGAATCAATATTTCTTACTAAATATTTAAAGTAGAAGTAAATTCAACTGCAGCGTGCTTATATAATTAATCTTTTTTTTTTTTTTTTACATAATTTATGATTTCAAATTCTATTTAATGCATGTGTATTTTTTATATATTATAAATTTCATCCATTAATAGTTGTCGCTAGTTTTGAAACTGATATACCGAGTTGATCCGATTAATTATTAACGGTATTATCAATTATGAAAATCATCCCACGTAACCGTACCTTATGGATTTTTCAACACTCTGTAACATTACTTGTTAATTATAACATTGTAATTATCGTGCTTAAAAATCCAAACAAATAAATTTATTAAATTATTTTGTATGCTTACAATTAGTTATCCATGTTAGATTGGTAATTGGAGGCATTATTAAATCGGAAGAAAATAATTTTTCTGTATTATCCAACGCATTGGTAAAATAGTTCAATCAAGATTTACTTAATATATTTTCAGTAATTAATATTAATTATTTACATTAATTTTTAAAGATTCAAAATCTTAAACTTTGCAATAATTATTATAAGATGATTGTTATTAATAACAATACCAATAAAGCTATCGTAAAATCAATATATAATATGGAAAGAGTAATTATTATTTCGCACAATATATTAATTACTGATCAGAACGAGATGAAAAAAATTTTTGTCTAATCGTAAATGATCATGCATAATCATCTATATATGATCAGATCCAAAAATTGGCCAGGTCTAATCATATATAATCAGATCTGTTCATACGTGATCATATGTTATCGTGTCTAATCGGTTATACATGGTCAGATCTAATAATTAATTTGGTCTAATTATTTTTATATAACACGGTATGTGATTATACTAATGAATATAAAAGTTGATATGGACATAACTAATGATAGATAACCAATTAAAATACAAAAAAATTAGAAAAACGGTTGACCCTGAAGGCTATCCCTGCAACTTCCCGCTAATTCCATACCTAGGCGCTTAAAATCGAGCTCTTCGAGCTCAAAAATACAATTTATGTGATATTTTGAGCTCTCCGAGCTCAAAGAGATAGCTCTGCTATGCTTTTGAGCTCTTCGAGCTCAAAAGTCTTATCAAAATTCGATGAAACACGATTTTTATAATTTTCAAACTGCTGTAACTTTTTAATAAATCAACCGATTTTCACGCGGTAGGCGGTGATCGATGTGGTTTTTTGAGCTCTATAAATAATTTTGAGCAAAAAAATTGATCTGATAAAAAATTTCGGAGTTATTACAAAAAAACATTTTTTTCGATTTTTTTCGACAACGATATCTCACGAACGCATCGACCGATTCTGACGCTCTATGTGGCGATCGATGCGGGTTTTCAAAGTTAAAAGCTGATTAGTTTTTGAAGTTGATCAGTTCAGCCAATTCGGAGATATTTAAAAAAAATGAAAAAAAAAAACAACTTTTTTTACCACTTTTTTTGCAATTTCTCGAAATCTACTGGTCCGAATCGGTTCCAACTTACAGGAAATCTAAGTTTGGCAAAACCCTTTCGATTGACACCAACCGCGACGAAATCGGTCAAGCCGTTCAAAAGTTACGAGAGGTTTACACAAACACACACACACACAGACGTACGGACATCATCGTGAAAATAGTCAGGAAAGCTCCTAGGACCTCGAAACGTCGAGATCCGATGAAAACTTGATTTTCGAAAAACGGGGTAAAACCAATAACTTCCCGATTTTTGAAAATTTTCAATTTTCTTAGCGGGACGTTAACAATTATGACAGATAATTTCAATGCTATCACACGAATAGGTCACCCATCCAACTACTCTAACTGGGCTCAATGCTGCTTAGCTTTAGTAATCTCAGTGCGTCTTGAATTTCCCGTTCACATAGATGTTAATGATATTACGAAGTATATAACGTATTAGATAAGCTTAAGGTAAATATATTGTAAACATTTATTTCATAATCTATTTTTATATTTTCAATACATTTACTTTGCTAAATTTCAATACAAAATCAGATTTTCTCAAATAATAGTGTGTAACGGGTTGTTTTCACTTACCGCTCATTGGCCCCTTTATTAATCTAATAAAATAAAACAATGCCTAGCAAAAATGATTCTAAATTAACAAGGGCGCCACCAGGATTTTGTATCTCGGTTCCTGGAACCGGAAACCAGAGCTGAGCTTATAATCTACAGGGAGAGAGAGTGGAGGAAGGTGATCTGAAAGAAATAAATTTTTATTTAACAAAAATGACCGGTATTTATTTAACAACAAAATATGATAACAACTCGTGCCCTTGCACATACACCACTCACTTACAACTAACTTAACACTACCGCTTATAACTACCGGAGGATTTCGGGCTAAAACCGTCGCCTCAACTCAGTGCTAGTCCTCTACTCGGCAATTCATCAACAAGTAGAAAACGTCGCACCAAGACTCGATTGCCCTACTCGGCAATTCATCAACAAGTAGGGGTCGTCCAAAAAAATTCCTAATCCCACAGTACCCTCATACGGAGCGTCTATACTGCGGTTTCTAACTTACTACCGCTGTACCCCACTTGGCGTCTATACAACGGCTTCTAAAGTGTATTAATTACTCTACTCGGCAATTCATCAACAAGTAGAGATCGTTAAAAAAAATTCCTAATCCTGACGGTACCCTCTTATGGAGCGTCTATACCGCAGTTTCTAACTTACTGCCGCTGTGCCCCATTTGGCGTCTATACAACGGCTTCTATCAAAATTCTTAATCCTGACGGTACCCTCTTATGGAGCGTCTATACCGCAGTTTCTAACTTACTACCGTGGTACCCCACTTGGCGTCTATACAACGGCTTCTATCAAAATTCTTAATCCTGACGGTACCCTCTTATGGAGCGTCTATACCGCAGTTTCTAACTTACTGCCGCTGTGCCCCATTTGGCGTCTATACAACGGCTTCTATCAAAATTCTTAATCCTGACGGTACCCTCTTATGGAGCGTCTATACCGCAGTTTCTAACTTACTACCGTGGTACCCCACTTGGCGTCTATACCACGGCTTCTAACTTACTACCGTTGTACTCCACTTGGCGTCTATACAACGGCTTCTAACTTACTACCGTTGTACTCCACTTGGCGTCTATACAACGGCTTCTAACTTACTACCGTGGTACCCCACTTGGCGTCTATACCACGGCTTCTAACTTACTACCGTTGTACTCCACTTGGCGTCTATACAACGGCTTCTAACTTACTACCGTTGTACTCCACTTGGCGTCTATACAACGGCTTCTAACTACGTCGCGTTGTCCACTTGGCACACACGCTCCAGAAATGCCTCACACCACCCGCACGATCTTCACACACATAACCCGCTCGCACACACACACTGGCTCTACTTTACTTTTTACTTCTGACTCATAAAATTAAACTCCAAAAATTACAACATTAATTTTTATTAAAATTTTCAGTCATTAGCTCGCAATTAAATCGTAACCCATTTTCACAACTAATAATTTAATTCTCAAAAAAATCTACACTAAAAACCGACGCTTGAATTTATTCCAAATTAACCACGAGTTTAATACTCAACATTAAATAAAATTTTAGGAACAATATTGACGCAAAATTTTACTCCAATTTCAATTCGTAATTTTATTTCTTAAATTTTGAATAAATTCTTAAGAATAATTCTTTGTAAAATTCTAACTAAATTTTCTCAAACGTAATCCACGCTGATAAATAGTTTTTATAAATAATTCCAATAATAATTTTAGTCTTCCATAGTTCAATATATAAATGACCACGTGGAATAATTAATAAAACAATTTGTCTCAATATAAAATAAATTCACGAAAAATTATCCACGGGTAATTCAATTTCGAATTGCGTCGCAATTTCTTAATAATTAATTTTCCAGTAATAAAATAGTTCCCAAAATTATTACAATATAAATATAAATAATTTTCAATAATAAATGATAATTCAATTGTAAAAATTGTAATAATGGTCCAGTTGTTAATTTCACAATTTACTGCGTCCTAAAATTCACAAGGAATTTGCGCGCCAAAAATGGACGCCGGTGTTCGTAACTGCGTAACACGTTTTGACCAGGGGCTGCTCACTCTGGGCCCCCACCATGCCCAATTTTGTCTCCGGAGGAAAAGAGAGTTGCAACTGTAGAAAATGAAATTTCACCATTATTGATTCTGTTATATCCGATGATATAGTAGATGTCGATTTGATGCATTACGCGGCAAATTCACTATAATTTGAATTATTTAACTTAATTTATAATAAATTATATATTACAAATAATGCATTTTGTTTATATACAAAATTGTTGTAGCACATAAGTTAAAGTATAGTAATCTCCTTAAATAAACAATCAACCAACTAACTTTGTCAACATTTCCCAGAACTATAAAAGTACTTGAATAAAATGCACACGTGTTACTTAACAACTAGACCTTTGTGAAAACTCATAAAAAGGAAAACACGTGTTAAACATTTTATTAAGGGTTTTTCTAACTAAAATCATTTTAGCTAAATATTCTCAAGAGGTCACAAATTATGAGATATAATAAATACGAAATAGAAAGCATAAAGCCTTAAAACAACCAACACTAGGACCATTTGTTAGATAAATAAACAAATACTTTTAGAATATCTTATAATTATTAAATAATATTAATGTTTTAGTTTAACTAAAGGATAGTTTTTATATGGATTAATAACCAAATAATGATAGATTCATATTAATATTAATATGATGTATATATTTGTATCGACATGGGTTTTTCCTGTGGTTTCCCCATGTCACTGTCTTTAGAGCCTAAAGAAAGGTGAGGAACAGGGCAAATGCGATACAAAAGGCACAAGTCGGACCACAGCCGCAACACTAAAAATATATAAAGAAATATTATAATCTAACTTTGTTAATATTTAATAAGCAATAATACATGCAATTATAATACTATAATAATAATAGTAAAATACTGACTAAGAATAATATTATAATAAATAATAAGGGTAGAAATAATTAGTTAAACACCAAAAGTAATAACTATTGTAACTAACAAATATAAGAATCTAAAGTATAAGAATAATATAGGATAGCATGACAGCCCTCACATATGTCTGTGTGTGGGTACCTAGTTAGTATACAGTAAACCTACATATAAAAGTTATAAGTATTAGTGTGTATTCGAATATATGTTATTGTATGCGTTCTGTAAACGTTAGATGAAGACATGTATATGTTAAGTGTATTGGTGTGAACCAGAGAGGGAGGAAGTGAAACTGGAAAACTCGGACCTAAAACCGAGACTCCTTGTAATAACACTTCTCCCTGAGAGCCGTAACCGAGCACTTGCTGTAGATGAAACCACTGAATAAAATCAAGCTCTCTGATAATTATTTATTTATCATTTAAAACAGTCCCCTAACTAAAGTTTCCCTTTTCTTAATTTAATCTAACAAATCCCATTATCAAAAACTGAATTAATAAACAACAACAAATTTAAATTGATCCCGCGTGACTACAACTCACACTTCAGTCCAGAAGAGGCGTTACGAGCAATCTAGTGACCTCGCTGGACATAACAACTGGTGACAGCGGTGGGATAGTCACAGTAGTCGGGATTCAGGTGAATTAATTAATTCACCCCATTCAAATTTAAAAACGCAAAATTTCGGTGACAAATTCGATTTCCATTGGACACATCTACGAAACCAAAAATCAGGGGTCATCGAAATCATCGAGGAAATCGAGAATCAAGGACCACTGAAATAATCTACGAGGTCAACGATCCAGGAAACCAAGTGGAAATTGAACGAGCCAATCCAACCATCGAGGGTCATCTACTAAGGAACTGCTACCTGAGATACAGCCATCTGTGTAGTGAATTTAGCGGTAGTGCAAAAATTAGTGTTTAAAAAGGGCAATTTGTGAGTGACAGTGAATTTTAATAGTTATAAGTATTCTGCCTGTATCACATCTGCAAACTGTAAGTTATAATTGTAAGTCATATGATATGCTAGCGATGAAATCTATTGATTTTTAAAATAATAATCTTATATAACGTCAGTTAAAGATTTTGGTAAAGTAGCAATTATTATGACATCGAGATCGACAGAAGCTTGATAAATTTCGGGACTATTTGATAAAATTGACTAACTGTTGATACTGAAAATTATTTTAAAAATTTGCGATCATAGTTTTGTTACTGCATAAGTAAAATTGCTCTTAAATTTTATTAAAATTTTATAAAAGATAAATTATACTAAAAGCTGTCAAAACACCTGTCAATCTCAATATCATTTAACGACAAATTTGAATTATTATCATTTTATCCGAGGATAATTGGATCCATATTTTATTTCAATTTATAAAATTTCTAGTTAACTTAAATAATTTAGTAAGAAATATTTAGGTTTTACATCTCAATGAACGGCACCAAAATGTCAACTTCAACCCCTTCCACAAAAATCATTGCTATAGAAGAAACCCCTCTCACAGTACCAGAAGAAGTAGTCGAAAGTATTCCTATTAGTAACAATAATACTGAAAGTACGTCTGGCCTTTCCTCGGCAACTTTTGATAATTCTATCCCAATTACTAATACTTTCAATAATCTTACACTGCTCAATACACCTGTTTTACCTAGTAAAAATAATGAACACAGTTATGCTACAAATAATCTTCAAAGATCAAACGATCTTTTCACCCTCGCTTATATGAATATCAAAGATGCAGTGAGTTTAATTCCTATTTTCAATGGAGAAAATATGCCGGTAAATAGTTTCATTGAACTTTGCAAACAAACGGTAAATTTGATACATCCATCTGGTAAATTGTATTTGACTCAATTAATAAAGTCCCGCATTCAAGGCAAAGCTAGTAGATATGTTTCGAGTGAATCAGAATTAACTTTTGAAGAAGTTCTGAACAACCTCAAAATTGCTTTTAGCGCCAAGGCGCACATTGTCTCAGTGGCAATCACTTCTTTCTAATATCCATCAAAATGAAGGCGAATCTATTGTAGATTTTGCAACTAGAATCAAAGAAATCGTCCAAGGTACTTCTGAAGTAATTATTGACAAACATTCGGGAGAAATAAGAACCGGGTTATTAGCGAGCACACGAGAAGGAGCGCGGGACAGTTTTGTACGCGGTTTAAGAGGACAGTTAGGGCTTTGGGTAGCGAGTCAAAAACCTTTAACTTTATTACAAGCGATCGATTTAGCTTTAGAATTAGAAAAGGAACTGGAACAGAGGGATTCACTTTTCAATACTCGGGCTCATAATATGGGAACTAATGATACATCAGGTTACATTAATTTCACGGGCGGTTACCAAGGAGGAAAGAGAAATAATAATCATCACAAGCCAGGTCAAGGCTCAAGTTTTAAAAATCATCCTGCAGTTGCTGCCGTACACGTGGCTCAGACATACAATGACGAAAATTTTCATAAATTTAACCGGAAATCTAAGATTTGCTACCGATGTGGAGGTCAAGGACACATTAAGTCGGAATGTAGAGCTTCAAATTTGTTTTGTACAGCTTGCGGTAGAAGGAATCACGTAGCTTCTGTTTGTAGACGAAAACATACTATGGGTGTAACAAATAATTCTAACTCCAAACCAAGCCGCTATTACTGATGGCAGCGATCAAAATAACGGTACAAATCAAAGTAATAAAGTCGAAACGGAACGGTCAACATCCCAAATTGAAGCGTCTATACAACTTGCCGAATCAAACCATGTTACGCCACCCTGCATCACTATTACCAGTGATGAACTATTAAAAATGCAAAAGTACTGACTACTAATAGACTCAGGCGCAGACGTTAATTTGATAAAAATATCTTGTTTATCACCGAGCTTAAAAATCGACAAAAGTGTTAAATATAAACTTTCAGGAATAACGTCTGGATCAGCCATCACCCTCGGGCAAGTTTCTATTAATTTTAATTCTATTTGTTGTAAATTTCAAGTTATTGGACCGGATATACCCCTAAAACAAGACGGAATTTTGGGCTTAGATTTTCTTCAAACTTTCAAGGCCACCATCTGTTTCGAGGACAATGCTTTGAAAATAAATCGTAAACATATCAGTATACCGTTGGAAAAGCATTATGTCAAAATCCCAGCAAGATGTAGGATGCAGGTTGCAGTTAGAATAACAAACCGAGAGGTACAAGAAGGAGTAATACAAAAACTTAATTTGGAGCAAAATATATATGCTGGAAGTGCCTTAGTTAGAAATAGAAACGGGATCGCCTGGATTTTTGTAGTAAATTGTAATGAAGAGGAAAGGAAGATAGAACTACCATCTGTGACGCTGGAGGAAATTGAAACTGAAGGTCTAAACAAGAATAGAAAAAGGGAAGAAAATATAAGTGATAAAACTCGAGATGACTTGACACGGGAAAGAGTCCAAAAACTAATACAAACACTACATCTTGACGAACTAAATACAGAAGAAAGAAACAGCATAGTAAGAATAGTTGTCAAATTTCCATATCAATTTTATTTGCCTGGGGATAAATTAATAGGAACTAATGACGTGAAACATAAAATTATAACAACTGACGATATACCAATTAATACAAGACAGTACAGGTATCCACAAGTGCATAAAGAGGAAATTCAAAGGCAGGTAAAAGAAATGTTAGAAGGAGGGATAATAGAAACAAGTAACTCTCCGTATAATTCACCAGTATGGATAGTCAGCAAAACCAAGTTCATCTGGCGAAAAAGATGGCGAGTTGTCATTGATTTTCGTCACCTTAATGAAAACCGTCGGAGATGCGTATCCCCTGCCAAATATTGTAGAGATTTTAGATCAACTTGGTGGTGCTAAATATTTCTCAGTATTTGACTTAGCCTCCGGATTTCATCAGATCCTCATGGATGAAGCAGACAAAATTAAAACTGCTTTCTCTACCCCCAACGGTCATTATCATTTCAAAAGAATGCCTTTTGGGCTGAAGAACTCCCCTAGTACATTCCAACGATTAATGGACAATATATTGTCAGGGTTACAAGGTATTGAACTATTTGTTTACCTTGATGATATCGTTGTTTACGCTAGTTCATTAGAAGAGCATGAAAGAAAAGTAATTAAGTTGTTGGGAAGGCTACAGACGGCTAGGCTATTGTTACAAACGGATAAATGTCGGTTTCTTCAAACAAGCGTCACTTACCTAGGTCACATAATTAGTCAGGATGGGTTGAGTCCCGATCCTGGCAAAATAAGTTCAGTCAAAAACTTCCCTGTCCCTACTAATGCAAAGAAAATAAGAGAGTTTTTGGGCTTAACAGGCTATTATCGCCGGTTCATACCTAATTTTGCATCAATATCTCGCCCCTTTACTCAACTATTGAAGAAAGGGCAACCTTTTCGTTGGTCTGACGAAAGACAAAAGGCCTTTGAAAATCTCCGAGATTTGTTATGTCAAGAACCCATTCTAAAGTTTCCCGATTTCACAAAACCTTTTATTGTAACTACCGACGCATCTTTCTATGCTCTCGGTGCTGTTCTAAGTCAAGGTGAGATCGGAAAAGATCTTCCCGTTGCCTATGCCTCAAAACTCCTAAAAGGAGCAGAGTTAAACTATTCCGTTATCGAAAAAGAGTTATTTGCAATTGTTTTTGCGGTAAAACACTATCGACCTTACTTGTATGGTAAAAAGTTCTATTTAGTCACTGATCATAGACCTTTAGTTTGGGCTCATAGAATTAAGGACCCTACCTCACGACTTCTACACTGGCTATTGAAATTACGAGAGTATCAGTACGATATCATTTATAAGCCAGGCCGATTAAATGCGAATGCTGATGCTCTCTCTAGAAATCCTGCTAATATAAATTTAGTTAATATTTTATTGACTAAAAGTACAAAATTTAATGAACCACTTCTTGAAGATGAGCTCAGCAAGTTTAAGCAGTCAAATGATTTAAAGACTGTTGAGAAGAATGATTTACCCCAAAGATTGTTTAAGGCATCAAAGTTAAAGTTAAAGCCAGAAAAAATTCAGAAGGAGAGTGATGCTTTCCCGACGACCTGTCGACCTGACGTCAAAGACGAAGTTGTGCCCCGAACGGAGCCAGTACTCTGGGCTCAGGGAGACCGGTTGTTGGATCCAAAACGAGCATACCCTTCAGAAAGGTCGCAAAGAGCTCCTGGCATGGATGCATAACGCACCCGCAATAGTTATACCAAGCTCAAAGTTAGCATGGGGTTGTGAGCTCCCCATGCAAGAGATGCCAGTGAGGACGTCCTCCCCTCGATATGTCTGATGTAAGAGAAATATTGAATGTGCATGCTGAAGTACTAACATTTGAGTCATCTAAAAGAAGTGAGATAGAGTCAAATGGAGTTGAAGTTAAAGAAACAACAAGTGTAGATAGTTGTGAGCGTCAGGTTTCTTTGTATCCTGCTGCAGCTAGTGAGACAGATGATTCCGACAGTGACGATTCTTTTCCCGAACCCGTTTCTGATGATGATCTTTACTCCTCTGACGAAGAAATTGATAAAATCCCCGAAAACGCCACCCAACCTCCAAAGCGTTTAAAAAGGGTAACATTACCCGACGTGTTCTCCGAAACTAGAGATGGTATATTTATGAAAAAAGATAATATTGCTCATTTTTGGTCAGCCGATTTTAAATCAAAACCCAAATAACTCAAGAACTTATAAATAAAAATTTTATTAACGTAGCGGAATTTCCTGACCAGGTAGAAATAGGTCAAGTAATAATTTCTAAAAAGAGAAACCTTCACATTTTTACGGTAATAGTTAAATTAAAAATAGAAGATAGGACCCAGTTAAATGACGTTCTTACGGGTATAACTAAATTAAAAGAAGCAATGGACTATTTTGATGTAAAAACAGTTAGAATAGCAAGAACGGGGGATGGATTAGATAAATTACCATGGGGTAACATAAAATCACATTTAACTAAAACATTTCCAGAAGGGTACTACATAACACTTTGTTTAAACCAAATCGAAGTTCCTCCGGTCGAGCGCAGACCAGAAATTATACGAGAAACACATGAATCAGCAGTAGGGGGTCATAAGGGTGTCATAAAACCTACGGTCGTATAAGGCAACAATATTATTGGGAAAACATGAAGACTGAGGTTCAAAATTTTATTAGACAATGTATTTTGTGTCAAAGAAATAAATTAGTACGTGTTAAGACAAGGCAACCCATGATAATAACTGACACACCACAAGTTGCATTTGAAAAGATTGCTCTCGATATCGTGGGGCCACTACCGATAACCAACTCTGGTAATAAATATGTACTAACCATTCAAGATAATTTAACTAAATATTCATTAGCCATTCCTTTAGCAGAAGCTACCGCTGAAAATATTGCTAAAGTCTTTGCTGAAAACTTCATTTGCATATTCGGTTGCCCTGAATCTATTCTCACGGATCAAGGTAAAAACTTTACAGGACTAGTTATGAAACATTTAGCAAAATTATTTAAAATCAGGAAATTCCAGACCACTGCTTTTCATCCACAAACAAATGGTTCTTTAGAACGAAGTCATTTAGTATTGGTTGAATATCTTCGACATTTTATTGACCAAAATCGGGATTGGGATACCTGGTTAAAGTATGCAATGTTTTCTTATAATACCTCCATCCATGAAGGTACAGGATTTACCCCACATGAATTAATATTTGGGGATTGCCAAATTTCCATCAAGCTTTATTCGCGAGAGTAACGATAAAACTTACATCGATTATTTAGGAGATCTAGTAATAAAATTAAGAGAAACACAATCAAAAGCTGCTGCAAATTTAGAAAGAGCAAAATTAAAATCCAAAGAGTATTATGATCGTAGAGTCAACCCTAAAGAATTTACCGAAGGAGACTGGGCATTTTTAGTAAACGATTCGAAGACAAATAAACTAGACCCCAATTATACCGGCCCGTATAAAATTACAGAGGTTTTCAACAATGGGAACGTAACAATCCAATTAACTCCTTCCCGAACCAAAGTAGTTCACACTAACAAATTAAAGCTGGCATATCTATGATTAGTAAATATAAAATAGTACAATGTTTCATGTATTAAAATATATTATATCTTTTAAGTATATGTTTACATGGATGTATGTGTAAAATTGTTGTATGTGTATGTCTATATACAATCATGTACCTAGAAATAAGTAAACACTCTGTCCTGTCTGTAACAATACCTATTGACTAATAATAAAAAAAAATAATAATAATAATAATAATAATAAAAAAAAAAAAAAAAAAAAAATATTCAAATAAAAATTTAACATTAAAATCGAAGCACCGAGTGGATGTAACGTATAAGCAATTTAAATGTGTGAAAACAATTTTGGAGAAACTCTCGTTATTCTTTTCATACTAAATTACTAATTCATTACCCAGCAGTTTCATTTGGCTTTCAATTACAGTTATAGTTGAAGAAAATTCGACATAACATGTATGTCGAATTTTAATTTACGGGGAAGGTGTTATATCCGATGATATAGTAGATGTCGATTTGATGCATTACGCGGCAAATTCACTATAATTTGAATTATTTAACTTAATTTATAATAAATTATATATTACAAATAATGCATTTTGTTTATATACAAAATTGTTGTAGCACATAAGTTAAAGTATAGTAATCTCCTTAAATAAACAATCAACCAACTAACTTTGTCAACATTTCTCAGAACTATAAAAGTACTTGAATAAAATGCACACGTGTTACTTAACAACTAGACCTTTGTGAAAACTCATAAAAAGGAAAACACGTGTTAAACATTTTATTAAGGGTTTTTCTAACTAAAATCATTTTAGCTAAATATTCTCAAGAGGTCACAAATTATGAGATATAATAAATACGAAATAGAAAGCATAAAGCCTTAAAACAACCAACACTAGGACCATTTGTTAGATAAATAAACAAATACTTTTAGAATATCTTATAATTATTAAATAATATTAATGTTTTAGTTTAACTAAAGGATAGTTTTTATATGGATTAATAACCAAATAATGATAGATTCATATTAATATTAATATGATGTATATATTTGTATCGACATGGGTTTTTCCTGTGGTTTCCCCATGTCACTGTCTTTAGAGCCTAAAGAAAGGTGAGGAACAGGGCAAATGCGATACAAAAGGCACAAGTCGGACCACAGCCGCAACACTAAAAATATATAAAGAAATATTATAATCTAACTTTGTTAATATTTAATAAGCAATAATACATGCAATTATAATACTATAATAATAATAGTAAAATACTGACTAAGAATAATATTATAATAAATAATAAGGGTAGAAATAATTAGTTAAACACCAAAAGTAATAACTATTGTAACTAACAAATATAAGAATCTAAAGTATAAGAATAATATAGGATAGCATGACAGCCCTCACATATGTCTGTGTGTGGGTACCTAGTTAGTATACAGTAAACCTACATATAAAAGTTATAAGTATTAGTGTGTATTCGAATATATGTTATTGTATGCGTTCTGTAAACGTTAGATGAAGACATGTATATGTTAAGTGTATTGGTGTGAACCAGAGAGGGAGGAAGTGAAACTGGAAAACTCGGACCTAAAACCGAGACTCCTTTGTAATAACACTTCTCCCTGAGAGCCGTAACCGAGCACTTGCTGTAGATGAAACCACTGAATAAAAATCAAGCTCTCTGATAATTATTTATTTATCATTTAAAACACTCCCCCTAACTAAAGTTTCTCCCTTTTCTTAATTTAATCTAACAAATCCCATTATCAAAAACTGAATTAATAAACAACAACAAATTTAAATTGATCCCGCGTGACTACAACTCACACTTCAGTCCAGAAGAGGCGTTACGAGCAATCTAGTGACCTCGCTGGACATAACAATTCCTCAAATGTGGCAGCACTGACAATAATAAT
This sequence comes from Cotesia glomerata, assembly GCF_020080835.1. NCBI lineage: Eukaryota > Metazoa > Arthropoda > Insecta > Hymenoptera > Braconidae > Cotesia > Cotesia glomerata. The sequence continues at coordinate 803,918 of NC_058167.1, read as the reverse complement.
AATAATATCCGAAAGATGAACCGGAAAAACACTATCCGCCATTCTTGTAGCCACAATTACTGCGATCATATGCGTTAATTTTGGTTATCTCGAATTTTTGTGATTAGAAGCGTTTATTCTTGATTAATGATAATTAATCAGCAATATATAAAATCTAATAACTATTTACGCCTATTTCTCTAATTCAACATTTATTTTTTCTTTCAATTAGACAATGAGCTAGTTACATTATTTAAATTTTTTTATCGAAAAATAACTTGAAAAAGTTTTCAATTTTATTAATACATTAATGATAAGATATTAACAGCCGAGACCAGTGATTGCAGTTTCAATCGGCTTAGCGAAACGAATGGAAATTTTGAAAAAATGTTCTTAGAGATAATAGATAATTTAATAAACTATTTCACCACAAAGCATTTTTTTCAAAAATTTCATTCGTTTCGTGAAACCAATCGAAACTGCAATTGCTCTGCTTTTGGAAGTGCGACAGAGATAGTTCCGTTGAGCTCCGTGAGAGCAAAGCGAGAAAAAAATGGTCTCGCCTGTTAATAAGTATTGTTAAAAATTTTATAAATAAAGAACTTAATTATTTATGTACTTTAATATTGATCATTAAAAATTGCATTTATGCACAGCCCCCGAGTAATTCTTACTTCAATATTATCAACTGCAGTTTTTCTTTCAGCTGAGACACTACATCCAGTCTTGTGTATACTTTTTATACACGACAGGATACCGGTAGCGCAAAATATTTTTAATAATTTATTTATTTATAGTTAATATATTTTATTAATTGATCACTTCTCAGCCCTTAATTTAAGTAAAAATTAATTTCGTAATATTATTTTCTCGGTATATGACTCAAATAAAAATAAAATTGAATAAAAATAAAATGTAAATCAAATAAAAATAAAATTGAATAAAAATAAAACGTAAATTAAATAAAAATAAAATTGAATAAAAAAATTTATTTCAAGTATAATAAACATTTAGATTATTTCCGCCGTTAAATTTAATTTTGTTATTGATTAATTGAAAAAAAATATTCTCCGCTGGTGAGAATTGATCCTCTCCGCTGTCAATCACTGGTCTCAAAGAATCTCTCGCGACTATCTAAGTAGATAACTGTTTTTGTCACCATGTGATTCTTAAGCCTCGAACATGAGTGGGTTTGTTTCTGATAATTTATTATTCATTTTTGGTCGTATTTATTATTTTTTTTTTTTTCATTAACAATTAGTATATTTATGACTTACTATCATTAAAAAAAATTTCTGAATAGTTTGATATTTACTCTCTTTCCAAATAAAAAAAAAAATTCTACGATTCATTTTATTTGATTATTCATCATTTAAAGACAATTATTAATTATTTGTTATTAGTTAAGGAAAAAAAAATATTCGCCATTCGCAAGAATCGAGGCTCGGCTTCGACAATTATTAGCCTCGCGCAATTCCACGTAGCTATCCAAACATAGACTCTGATACTATCATCAAGTAAATTTTTAGCCTCGAGCATGAGTGAGGTTGTTTATTATTATTTTATACTTATTATTCGTAGTACTTAATTGTTTGTTAATTTTTTTATTGACAATAATTTATTTGAAACTAACTTATATAGATATTTTATTATTTATTATGAATATTGCAGTAATGCACTATTATTTTGTTTCAATTTCCGCGCTTAAATTTCCTCCAATCGCATTATTTAGTAGAGGGCGCTCTCGATTTCCTAAAAACTGCTAACATTTTTTCTATACTAAAAAATAAAGATATCTAATAAGGGGGGCCAACTTAAGGGTTATTATTTGTTTAATTAATTATAAATAAATAAAAGACGAACAAACAATTTTTACATTCGAACATCAACGAACAAACGACGAACAAACAATTAAAAATAAAAAAAATCCGAAAATCGAAAAAAGTGGGGCCAAATTCAGTGAGCCCCTCCATAGTCACAAGCCAATCTGTCGACACAATTTTTTTATTTTTTATTAGTTACTCACATTGACTGTATAGAAACAAACAAATAAATATGTTAATATATAGAATGTAGGGGAGGAGAAAATAGCTAGAGGAGCATGGCTAATAGGAAAATAATATATTTTTTTTCGATTTATCTCTTCAGATAAGAAAAATGAATTTGTCCATTTTTTTGTTTGTATTCAATCAGTAGGTATCAGGAGTTTGCAATAATACGAACTATTATAATTATTTAGTATATTCATTTACAAGTGTATAAGTTGAAATTATGTGTGAAACTTTGAATTATAAAAAGTTTTCAGTAATTTCCAATTTGCAATTTGAATGCATTAAATATTTAATTCACTGTAAGTAAAAATAAGCGATACAACTGTTTCTATATAAATAATGTTTTTTACATATTAATGTTAATTGATGTATTATTTGCTCGGAATTCATCTTTCATTAAATAAAAACAATTTCGCTGAAAGATTAGTATTAAAATGCTTCAGGATAATTACACCAAAAACTTTCAATTTTTTCAGTCAATTTTTTTTTGTTGAAATTGTGAATTTTCAACTATTTTTGCTATGTAATTTCAACAATCTATAAAATTTGAAAAATGATTTGTTTTAAACATTTTTTTTTAACATATTAAATTATTTGAAAAATCTTGAACTTCAGGTGAATTTCTTAACATGAACAAAAAATATTAATTTCAAAAAAATTGGAGTCGCAAATAAATTAACAACAATAACTTGGTATAAAATGCACTGCATATAATATTGTAAATATTTTAATGTAGGACATTCTCAAAATATTGTAATGCGTCATTAATTTCATTTTAGTAGGAAAAATATTTTATCAGTATTCATAAGCTGTAATCTAAAATACAAATTAGCTATTAATTATATATGATGCACGTTTGTTTTATCATTTAAAGACGTCAATCGTTTTGTTTTATCATTGTTATTGATAATGATTGAAAAAATTAAAAACTTAGATTATTTTCACTTAATATTGTTGAATTTTTAGTAGATAATACGTATGAGATATTGTATCTGTCTTGAACGTGAGACATAGGTATTTTACTTATCATTGTATCATTTTAATAACTCTTGGGTTGAGGAAAACGATTTCTTAACTTAAGTCAGATTTTTACATTTTTATATACATATTTACTAAGTAATATAATAATTTATTTTATTTAATTTTTCAGGTGTTTCGAAATAATTTCAACTTTAAACAATTAAAAGATAGTGAGAGGATTTAAAATATTTATTTATTTTATTCATCGAAATAGATTTATAAAAAACGATATGGGTAAAGCAACGAAAATATTTTTCTTGTTACTTAACAAAAATTTTTTAGTAAGAAAAAAACATTGGGTACAATCAATTTTTGTACAAATTATCATTCCAATTTTGTTATTTTTAATTGGAGAAAATATCCAATTAATGATCGATAGTACACCTACACGTATACCTCACAATTCATACTATGAAATTCAAACTCAATCTAACTTACTAAAGGATGTTTCAATTTCTGGAACGTTTATTAAGTATACACCCCAAAATAATTTTACTAAAAAACTCATGGAAGCCACAAGGAATTGTCTTAAATTAAAAGATTCAGGTAATGAACTTACTTTAATCTTGCTTTGCGATTATTATTTATTGGGACCTATGACAACTTTTAATTGTAGTATTTTTCATTATTTTTTTATTTAACAAATAAATTTGCTAAAAAGATCTTATGTCATAAATTATTGCTCATTATAATTAATCTTAAAACGTAAACGATGTCTGAGTATTAATTAGTTTAGAAATTTTTGAATTCCAGGATCGAGATAAGTCAATTTTTTTATTTCTTTTTCTACCGATCAATCGACCTCTTTAATAGTTATTAATAATTTATTCTTAATTTATCATACAAATAATTCATTCATTGTAATTAATTGCTTAACTGATTGCAAACAAACAAACAAACAAACAAACAAACAGCTTGATTGTAGATAATATCAGGAAACTACTCATTAACTCTAGATTGGTCACCTCTTTTTTAGTTTCTCGCTCGCATTATAACGAGTCTCTATAGGTTGAGTAGTCGTTAGGCCACGTCACGCTCATAGGGTGACCAGTCTAGGGTTAAGATTATTTTTTTTTTAGATGAAATATTTCTAAAATAAGTTTATTTATTTTTTAGATGTTGTTGGATCAAAAGATGAAGAGTCTTTGATCGCTGAACTTCAACGCGATTTTTTAACATCGGACGTTGCACCACAATGTGTTGGTGTAATTTTTGACTCACAAGAAAACAGTACACGTTTAAAATATAAACTACGAGTATCCTCTTTGATGCCATCCGAGTTATTTGATTCACAAGAAAATAGCGATCTAGCTAATATTCAATTTTTAAAAGCACCATTAATTCAAGTCCAAATGTGTTTAGACCAAACTTATATTGATTATGTTGTACCAAACCCTAAATTTAATCGTTCAGAGGTAATATTTTCTATTTTTAAAATAGTTTTTCTTGATAATTAGTTTAACTTGATTAATGTGATATTTTAATAGTTAAAAATACAACAAATGCCGTATCCACCCTATATTAAAGTTGATAAAGATGCTGTTATTACTGGAGATACATTTGCGGAACTAGCTCGACTGGTATTTCTTATAATATTGTGTGTAGAAATATCATTTCCAGCCAATGAAAAATATATCGGAATCAATGTATGTATTATTATAATTTTAATAATAGTTATGAAATTATTATAATTCTTCCTGACTTTTTAAGTAGATTTTGTTAGAAATCTAACTATTGCATTAGTCCTCATGGTGGAATTTTCACCTGATTTTGCTATCATATGTCATAATTAGTCAAATAAGTTTCAAAAACACCATTGGTTAAAAAATTTATATATGTATGTATATATCAGAGTGTATATATATTATAATATATATTAGAGTGGTCCAAAAAAAACATTTTTATTTTTTTTTTCAAGTGCTGCTGTCTTAAAAACTTCTCTAAGGTATAAAAAAATTCTCTCCAAAGCGCAGCTTGATATCTCAATTCTTCATGAAGCTCAATGAATTTTTATTTTCCCATTTAAATAACACGTAAAAAAATTTTATTTACGTTTTCATTCGGTAAAACTACGAAAAATTTTTTTTTGTATTTTTCGTCAATTATTCTTGTAGTAAATTTAATTCTCTACAAAAAAGTACTGAGGTAGTTTGTTCGTAATCCTAACAAGTAAAAAGTTATTAAGCTTTAAATACTCACAATAAAAGAAAATTTAATCAGACATGATTTTAGAATCCACGTTGTATCACATTTTCTGTTTCAAATTATTTTATTATGTAATTTATATTTTTTTCTTAAAAACATGGTATACAGTCTGATATCGGTAATTCAGTCTGGACCAGTGACAACAAATGACAATTGAATATATCGGTTTGTTTATTTGAACCACATGTAAAATACACTGAAGGAGATTACCAGACTTTGTAAATACTCTAACCACTGCTTAAAAAAATTAAACTAGATAATTTACTTTTAGCACTCTCTTGCGGCCTACATGAAGATATATAGTAAATTAAATTTTTTGTTGATAATTAGTTTTTTACCCTAACCTGGCTGCATTTTAATAATTATGTCTTATAAGTAATATAAACTAAAATAAGAAATAACCAAACAATTAAATAAGTCTCATAGATTATATTGGTTGTATGTTTATTAGCAATTTCTTTATAGTCAAGCTTATTTACTTAAATATGTGATGACTCCTGAGATAAGGCAGTTTTACGCACGAACTCTACCTGTTTATTTATCATTTTTTTTTTTTCAATGATTAAATTTAAAAATAAAAGAATCAATTCACGAAGGACTTCTATTTACGTTCTCCTGCAAAGTTTCATGATTTTTCATTCGGTCAAAAAGCGTCCCAGCATCGTGTTCAAAATTTAAATATTCATCTGTCCTACATGTTCTTAAATAAAAAAATTAAATTCAGTATACATCCGGAAGTACTAGCTTGCTCTTAATTCAGATTCCGTAATGAAATTCAAGTTCAATTTTAAAAAATCATTGCTCGTAGGAAAAAATATCCAAATTGTAATGAGAAAAATTATTCATAATTCACAGTTAATACTTCACCAAAAGACATGTGTTAATTATATTAGAAACAGTCTAGTTTGATAAATTTTGAAATAAATACATGCAGTTACCAAAAAAGTTTTCGAAAAGATGCTTTGGAACTATCTTCGTTCAAATTTTCTTTTGTGTGAGTATTTAAAGCTCAATAAATTTTTACTCGTTAAGATTCCGAAGAAACTACTTCAATACTTTTTTGTAGAGAATTAAGTTTCCTACAAGAATAATTGACGAAAAATGCATAAAAAAATTTTTTTCGTAGTTTTACCCTATGAAAACGTAAATAAAATTTTTTTACGTGTTATTTACATGGGAAAATAAAAATTCATTGAGCTTCATGAAGAATTGAGATCAAGCTGCGCTTTGAAGGGAATTTTTTTTATACCTTAGAAAAGCTTTTAAGATGATAGGCAAAAAACTTTTTTTTTTTGGACCACTCTAATATATATATATTATAAATATATATTCTATAAATATATATATATATATATATATATATATATATATATATATATATATATATATATATATATATATATATATATATATATATATATATATATTCAACAAATTAAATAACATAAATAAAGAAAATCTCATATCACATGAAATCTACCTTCCATTTCGGGTGAGGCCGAATGGCATTTTTTTAGGCGTATATAATTTTTAATAACCGTTAAACAGAAAACTTTATTTCTTCATTTAATTAAATCAACATGTCTTTTATATAATATCTAACTGAACTTAATTTATTTTCAGATTCTTATGTCAGTGAATGGCTTAAAAACTTCTATAAATATGTTAAGTTGGTTAATAAGTGGAGCATTATATAGTACAACTTACTTATTACCGATAGTTGTGCTTTTAAAACACTTTATGCCTCCCAAAGTAAAGCCTTTTTTACTTTATGGTAATGCCTTCATTGTGTGGATTGCGTTATTTTTACACACATGTCATGTCATTGCATTTGGCTATCATATTTCATCATATTTCTGGAAACGTATGTATTATTAAACATATTATTAATTTGATAAAATTTGAAAACTTACTAATTTGTGATTATATTACAGCTTCGCATGGAATATTCATGACTTTCATGGTTACAACGCTTATGAATATTTTAGCTGTTTTTGTACATGGATATACAATTGAACGGTTTTTTTTATATGCCGGAATTTTATCTCCGAATTTCATATTGAAAAAAATATTTGCCGAACTTACCGACTCCGAGAGTAAATGTACGAACTTAAAACGTTAAATATTATTATTATTATTGAGAAACTTTTTTATTTTTTATGCATTTCATTTTAGTGACTGGGATCAATTGGTTTAATTTGTTTAAAACTAGTTCGAATACGGGAGCTCCTGAAGGAAGTATTGGAGTTTTAATGATTTTTTCAATAATAGGAATTATTTTTCATTTTTACATGACACTCTACATGTATAATGTCCGTCCTGGAAAATATGGAATTCAGCGTAATCCATTTTATTGTTTCCAGGTTTGTAATAGTAAATAGTAAATAATATGATTTTATCTCATTTTCAAAAGTATCTATAATAATGAAAATTTTTTAATATTTTCAGCGAAAAAGGTTGAATAAAATTGATAATGAAGAAGATCTAGATGGTTTTAATAATACTAATGTTGATAGAAAAGAATTTGAAGTAGTACCTAAAGGTAGTCTCGTATCAGGTATCAAGATTCGGGAGTTGAAAAAAGTCTATACAACAGATTGGTTTCGAAATACAAAAGTTCATGCATTAAAAGGTATATCATTAGACTTTTATAAAAATCAAATAACTGCTTTACTTGGTCATAATGGCGCCGGTAAAACTACTATGATGTCGATTTTATCTGGACTAACTGATTCGTCTGAAGGAGTTATATTCATAAATGGGCAAAATATTGCAACTAATCCAAAGGTAATTAGTAACAATATTGGATTATGTCCTCAAGAAAATATGGTATTTCCAGATTTAAATGTTCATCAACAATTGTTGTTTTTTGGTACATTAAAAGGAAAAACGAAATCAAAAGCACAGTTAAAAGAAGAAGTGAAAATATTATTAACTAAAGTAAATTTGACCGATAAAAAATACGCGTTTCCCAATCAACTTTCTGGTGGTCAAAAAAGACGATTATGCTTAGCGATGGCGGTAATTGGTGATGCAAATGTATTAATCTTGGATGAACCAACGTCAGGTATGGATGCTGAAAGTAAGCGAGAAGTTTGGGATATTATATTAAAAATGCGAGGTGAAAAAACAATTATAATTAGTACTCATGATATGGAAGAAGCCGATATATTGGGTGATCGGATATCAATTATGCATTCTGGTAACGTAAAATGTTATGGTACATCAATGTTTTTAAAAAATTTGTACGGAAATGGTCAAATTGAAATAACTTTATCGACTGAACAATGGTTTGATGTAAGAAATATTTCAAATGAAATCGGAATTATAGTAGAAGTCTTAAATCAAAATGATAGGAAAACAGTATTAACTGTTCCGCGTGTTAATAAGTTGCCGCAAGCATTGGATAAATTAGAAGCATCAAAAAAAATTAGGAATCACAGGTATAAGCGTATCTATGATAACTTTAGAACAAGTATTTTTGCAAGTCACTCGAGAAAATAGTGACGTTATTGATTCAAGTGATTCAATCGAATCCTTTAAAGAAAACTCAAGGTTTTGCTTTTTACATACAAACTTTTATGGCATTTTAGTGAAAAAATCATATTTGCTCGTAAAATCCCTGGAATTTTTTAATAAGTTTAATACTTCCATGCTTGGCGGCAGTATTAATTTTGTTAGATCATGGAGTTTCTTCTGGTTCTAATAAATTCACACCTTTGACTTTGGATAATTATCAACATTCAACTGCTTTTGTTTACGCAGAAAATGATACATTTAGTAGCAAGTACAAAGACACTATTGAGTACTATCACAGTAATGCAATTATTGCCCCAAGAAACATAAGTCTCACGGATACTTTATTAATGTTAGCAAATAATGATTTGAGTACTTATCGCAATAAATTAATAGTATCAGCTGAATTCAATGGGACCAATAACATTTCAGCTAATGGTTTTTACTCCGGAAGTGCTCTTCTTAGTATACCAATTACTATAAATTGCATTACTAATACATTATTAAAAGCACTTACTGACGATAGTTCCTATGGTATCGAAGCATCTGCACAATCACTTCCAGATATCGATAAATTAAAACAACCACCGATGCTAAATACTGATGTTACTCTTTCTATGATCGTATTTTTAGCTCCAGCAATAGCCATGTATGTTACACCACCCTTAACAGAATCATTGTCAGGAATAAAACAATTACAACTGATGACTGGTGCCCCTGCATTGATGTACTGGGCAGCAACATTCCTTTTCGATTTAATACAATACATTGTTTCTGTGTTACTACTTTTAGCAACATTTATTTTTATTGACAAGACATTAGGAACTGAGTATTATCATTTAGAGGAAATTGGTAAGTTTATTTTTGAATCTTGATTCGATTTTATGAAAAGTCATAAGAATTAAAGAAACTTGAAGTACTTAATTCAGTTAAAAATTTTACTTCCAATAATAAGAAAATTTTTTTTTGAGAATACATGTGTTAAATTTCAATTTTTTTTTTCTCAAATGTGTAATTCAAGTTCCAGCTTCTTAAATTCGTCAATTATTTTTCGAAAAATTAAAGTCAATCTCCAATTTATTCAATCAGAATGAGTACATATATTTTTATTTTTTTAGGAATTTTCGTAGGATTGCTACTATTATTTGGAATTAGTGTACTGCCTTTTGTTTATTTAACAAGTTTTTTGAAAAAAACGTTAAATTCAACCATCATTGCTTTTTGTGTGGCGCCATTAGTACTAAGTAAGTACTTATTTATAAAAAATTATAATTTTTAAGTATTGTAATTATAATATTATCATTTTTTTAGCTGCTGTGGAATTAATATTATTTGCTTTTTCGATGGAAGTAAAACACGATGCATTTAAAATATTCCGGAAAATTCAAAGTAACTTATTTTTACTCATTCCTCATGTGAGTTTTATTTATGGACACCTTTCATTCCATAATTCTTTGATTCAAAATGCGCGATGTCGGCGAATGCCTAATAAATTATTGGAAGTTTCTTGTATAAATGGTTTCGATCCATGTTGTGGTATGGATTGTTTTAATGGTGTATGTAAAAAACCAATGTCTTATTTTGATGATTTATTCGACATACTTCCAAGTCTTCGGAAAAGTATGGCCTATCTTACCTGTTTACCTGTCATTTTCTTTACGATCATTGCTTTGTTAGAAATGAAAATTTTCGCTGAATTAACTGCAATGTTCAGACGACGAAAAACAAATAAAAGTTCTATTACTGGAATAGATGAAATGGTATTAAAGGAAAAATCTATTGTGTTTGAAGAGATTTCGAAACTTATGAAAAAACAAAAAAATCAAATGTATCAAAGTGAGAATATATTTTTTGTTCAAGAACTAGAAAAATATTATGGAAACTTCCAAGCTGTTAAAGGGATTAATTTCAGAGTTAAAAAAGGTGAATGTTTTGGTTTGTTAGGCGTAAATGGTGCAGGAAAAAGTACAACTTTTCGAATGTTAACTGGTGCTTCAATAAAAACTAATGGATCAATGTATTTAAAAGACAATAATATTTCAACGGAGCGGATAAAGTATCTCATGCAAATGGGATACTGTCCGCAACAAGATGCTATAATTGATACTTTCAATTCCTGGGATCATTTGTATTTGTTTGCTAAACTTCGAGGAATACCTAGTTCTCAAATTGATTCAATAGTAAAAAAATGGATTTTGAAACTTAACTTGACGGCCTGTGCCAATCAGCCTAGTGTTACCTACAGTGGTGGGAATAAACGCAGATTAAATATTGCTATGGCGTTGATGGGTAACCCGCCACTTGTATTACTGGATGAGCCTACAACTGGTGTTGATCCTGCAGCAAGGAGATCTTTATGGAATACACTTAAGTCATGTCAAAATATTGGTCAGTCAATAATATTGACTTCACATAGTATGGAAGAATGTGAAGTACTTTGTAATCGCTTAGTAATTATGGTAGGAGGAAAAATAGTTTGTATTGGAGCTAGTCAAGAATTAAAACAACGATTCGGAGCTGGTTACAATATTCATATAAAACTTTTACCAGATCATAATAATTCAGATATTGAAACAATAAAATTAAAAGTAGAGTCTAATTTTCCATGTAAACTTATGGACGAGAACAATGGATTTCTTGGTTATCACATAACTGATTCCGACGTTACATGGACCGCTATGTATACAGTTATGAATGAACTGAAAAATAGTATCGACTGCATTGAAGACTTTGTTGTACTATCTTCAACATTAGAACAATTATTTATACAATTTGCTCGAGCACCGACTGAAACCAGTGATTGTCAATTGAATGGCGTTGTATCTGAGTCATGGAAGCAACACAATAATGAATCGGCGTTTTAGTCACCTATTTATTATTTGTAAAATAGTATTAATTCAATCAGTACTTAAATGAAAATAATTTCTAATTCATAGGAAATTACTAATATTTTTTATATATTTCATATTATAATGCATACACATTGAAAATATTGAGTTAAAGAAATAATTTTAAGCAAAACAAAATATTTCAATTTTGCTCACCATTTTAATTTTTTGATTAAATAAAATATAAAAAATCATTAACTCATTTGCATACACTATTTGCTATATTGATTAATAAAATTAATGTTGAAAGCATTCAATAGAAAGATTCAAACTGAAAAGGAATAATGACTAAAAATTTTCTCGTTGAATTTTGAATTTACAAAATCAAACTATGCTCTGTTAACAAATTTATAATTAAAAAGAAATTTTTTGTCATTTATTTCATTGATTCTAACTTCTTTGAAAGTTAAATGTTTATAAATCAAAAAGATTGAATTGTACAATTGAAAAAATATTTGTACGGTAGATAAATTTTTCAATCGTTGTGCAATAAAAACTATGCTACGGTTAGTTTTTAAATTTAGTATTATTTTTCAAATTTTTTCTAAGAATTACTAATATAATATTAATATATTCATGGTATTTTGCCACCAGTATTTTATAAATTTTTTATGCAAATGTAATAATAAAATTCTATACATTTAGGCAGATCGAATATTTTATTGTACATCTAATTGGCATTTTGTGATATTTTTTAGTTTATAATTGTATATAAAACTAAAAAGTTATAGATTCAATATTTTATAAATTAATAATTATTTATTGAAAAGTTTGTAATTCGAATTTAAGTGATTTTATTTGTATGATAATTATATTGCACCAATGCATACATAATATGATTCTATTAAATTATTTTCATAAAAAAATCATATCATTTTTGTATAATATAGGTCTTTTTGCAAATGTTAATTTTAAAAAAGAAAATAGGACTTGGAACTTTTTTCATGCAGTTTTCAGGTAAGTATATGAATCGTTTTTACAAATACTTACTGAAAATTTACTCTTGTATACTTATAAAACAATTAATTTTTTTATTGAAACGTATTTCATCAAAGTCCAATTTTTGTATAGAGTTGTAGGAGCCTCGTGAGGTGTGCAAAAAAATAAAATGTAAATATTGACATTCACATCGTAAACAAAAATACTTACACTTCGTTGAAGAAAAATAAAGACATGTGATGATGTTAAGGCAAATAATTGAATTAAAATGTTAAGTATATTATTGCATCATTAATTTATTATTGAATTTGCTTTGTTTACATGATTAGATTTGTAGTATAAATTAGAAAAGAGTCATAGTATATCTATAACAAATAATTATTGTGCCAAAATCGCGTCATAATATCGCGCGATATTATTTTCAAATATAATTATAATTATATATTGCCAAAAGAAATCTATAAAGGATACCGTTTGCAGTCTCATCTTTACACAGTAAAATAATAAGTCTAACAACTGATTACTTTTGTTATTTATATTATATAAACGGTTTAATATTTGTTTCTTGTTAATAATAAGTGTTCAATTTATAAAATAATCGTAATATTAAAAAAAAAAGTTTTCATTCTTTCAAGTGAACATATTTTTTTTTCAACTAAGTATTAATGAAAAAAATAATTAACGCAGAATCAGGTAAAATAATTTATTCAATATTGAATAGAAAAATGGCGTTACATAAAAATTCTAAATACTGCAAACAAAGTGTCACATCAAGAAGGTGAAGATTATGAATATTTGTTACAATTGAACATAATTTTTCTCTTCCTCGTACCTTTTATTCATAAAAATAATAATATATGTGTATGTGTGTCGCGGGCCTTCCTTTACCAATATATACCTTCTTACGTATGCTTACTGTCATGCTATCATGTTATAATCCCCTTCGACTTTATGGATTTTAAATATATATACTAATAATAATAACTATTGTCAGGTGTTCCAGAGTTATTGACAAGTCTATACATAATAACTTGATAAGTAAATTTAATTGTTTTTATTCTATATAATGAATAAAAAACCAAATTTATGACTCAGTTATCATTATGACGCACTTTAATTATCGTACTTTTCGAGAAAATGTGCAGTCACTGACTTAGTTTTATATATACTTGCATTCAATAAATATTAGGTTACGTATGTTATGATTTAAAACCATACAAGTATTAATTATACGCTTTAATCTAATGTTGAGTTATTGTTCATAAATACTAATTGTTGTATTTAGAAAATAATAAGCAATAAAGTCTTGACCAAAACGTTAAAAAAATTTTTAAAAAGTGTATTTTAATCCAGCATTTGGGAATAATGAAACTCTAAATGTAACAGGTATCTGGAAATTTTCGGATTTTTTTGTAATAAATTTAAACAAATTATTGTGAAAAAAAAAAAAAAAAAAAAAAAAAATTGACCGCACAAATTTTAAAAAACTATTTACTAGTGCAATTTTTCTAAAATATTCTTCTCTACCAGTTTATTGTTTTAAATAAAATTAAAAATTGATCAGATGTCTGCTAATTTAATTAAATTCTGAGTTCGCGAATATGCTGTTGACACAATTACCAAAAAAATTTTATTTTGGTGAACGCTTCATTTGTTTTTACCTTTAATTTCGTTTTTGATAATTATTTTTACATCATAAATGAGGTACTTATAATAATTAAAAAAAATAAACTATTTTTCAGAAAGCTCATAGAAAGTGTAACAAAGCGAAATGATAATAATGTGACCGGAAAGTTATCTTATTCTATGAATATTTTAACAGAATCTAAAGTCAAAATGCAAAATCAATGGAAATCATTTATTAACTCAAAAAGTTTGTTATCGATTGTAAAATATAATGAAAATTTTAAGTTGATGCTTAACAAGTACTGGGTAGATGTTACCAAAAAGTTGACGCTTTCTTCAAATAATTATGATGAAAAGAGAAATTTTAATAATCATAATACAGTAAATAATAAAGATGGTGATCAGAAAATGGAAATATCCCAAAATATGAAAGAATTAAAAAGCATTAATCGAGGAGCTGGTGATTTAAATATTGATGATAAAAAACAGAGTTTACAATCATCTGTTGTTGCATCAGACCAATTATTGCAGAATACAAAAGATCAAATACTAGCATTACCACAATTGTTGAACAATTTATTTACAAAATTAAATCCTCGAGTCAAAGAATCCTTGCCATTGACTACAGTACCAAAATGGAAGATATATGCTAAAAGTAATATCACAAAACATAGTATTTTATCGAGAACTAAACACATACTGAACAGTATAGTTATTGCTGAATCAAGCACCTCACAATTGAAACGCATCGAAGATTTTCTAGCCCATATAGAGCAGTATCCGGAAGCAAGGTATCACGCTCTTAAAGAAGGAGTAGTAAAAGTATTGTTAAGAACAAGGCAAAAGTCTGAAGATGAGAAAGTAAATGGTAAGAATAAAGAATTTATTTTCGTAAAATATAGGTTTTACTGTTAATTTTTCTTCTGAAATTATGTGATAAAAAAAACTTTTCATAGCTTTTTATTATTTGAAAAAAGTATTAATAGTTATTTACTATTTAAAAATATATATTAATGAGCCAGATGGTTCTTTAAGTTATGATTATCCGTAAAAAAATGATTATCAACTAATGCTTCAATACAGTCGACGCTCTCTGTATTTGACCACATTCTTACTCTGTATTTGACGATTTTACACAGCTCTTATGGACAAGGACAAGTCAAATACAGAGAATGGTCCTGTACGGGCGAGTCAAATACAGAGAGCGTTGACTGTACACCTAAATATTTATTGTTTTGATTGAGAGTAAAAAAATTTTGTTATGAAAAATTGAAGAAAATTAAATTTTGATTGAGAATACAGTCAACGCTCTCTGTATTTGACTCACCCGTACAGGACCATTCTCTGTATTTGACTCGTCCTTGTCCATAAGAGCTGTGTAAAATCGTCAAATACAGAGGAAGAATGTGGTCAAATACAGAGAGGTCCAATACAGAGAGCGTCGACTGTAGTTAATCACTGTTGCCTAAATGTTTGCGGTAGTAATTTTACTGAATTAAAATATTTGGAAAAACCTTTAGCAGTAGGTATCAATCAGTCACTTTAAATCTACAATAATCTACATGCCGCCGCTTTTTCTAAAGAAATGTTCACTATTGAAAAAAAAATGTATTATATCATTAATTTTTTTTTTTTTTTAAGTTCAAAATGAGAAAGTAATTACACAGAGAAGAAAGCTATTTATATGTTAAGGTAAAAGCCCCAGTATATGATCATATACTGGTACATGATCATGTATTGGGGCTTTTACCTTACTATGAATTTAAAAAAAATGCTAGTGAAGTTGGTTTTGCGTTTCAAATCACAATTAATTAATACCTACACTTACCCAAATTGTACCAACGGAAAAATGGTTCTTGAGTTATACTTATTTAACATATAGTTCTCTTACTCTCAAATTCAAATTAAAGATCATTCTCTAGTTGAAACAAATTTTAAGTGTAAAATTAACGAGTCAATAACTAGTAATAACATATGTTAATCTCAAACAGAATCTATTCGAGAAGCTCTTGCTGTCATAGGATACATTGAACCACTTCCTTGTCGAGGTATTAGAATTCTTTCAATTGATGGTGGTGGATTGAGAGGGCTTCTAGTCATTGAAATGTTGAAAAAGTTAGAAAAATTAACAGGGCGTAGAGTACATGAGATGTTCGATTATATGTGTGGAGTCAGCACTGGTGCCATATTAGCAGCGAATTTAGGTATTTATCAATATATTATATCTCTTCCCACTCTTTGAATATTCAATTAACAAGACATGGTCTATTTATTTGACTAAATGTATTGTTTTTTATTGCAAACAGTCATAAAATGGACTAATACTGATGATGGTACTTATCTCAAATAACTAATTTAATTGTAATTTGAACTAATTTATTTTTACTTTGATAAGAACTATAAAAAATTTAATCATTATTATTAATATTTTTATTCTAATTCATAGGATCCCCAAAACGAAAATCTTTAGAGGAAATTTCTGATTTATATAAAGCACTCAGCATGAAAATTTTTAATCAAAATGCACTTCGTGGGACAAGTAGTTTAGTATGGAGCCATGCATACTATGATACTGCTTTATGGGAAAAAATGTTACAAGAACAGTTGGGAAATGAAGATCTCATAAAAACAGCCCGTGATCCTTGTTCACCAAAGGTAAAATAGTCTTAAGATAACCAAATAAATTTTATAATGAAAAGCCATTTAAAACAAAATTAATTATTATAGTTTTCAGCTATTGCAACTGTTTTTAATGATGCCCACGTAGCGGCATATATATTTAGAAATTATACATTACCACCTCGAGTTGAAAGTCAGTATATGGGCTCATATAGACATAAGTTATGGGAATCCGTTAGAGCATCGGCTGCTGCACCAACATATTTTGAAGAATTTAAACATGGAGATTATATTCTATCTGATGGTGGAATAATGGTTAATAATCCATGTGCAGTAGCAATTCATGAAGCGAAACGTTTATGGCCAAATAGTCCAATTCAATGTGTTGTGTCATTTGGAACTGGTAGAACCCCACCAATTATTCCAAATAATGAAGGTCACATAAAAGAAGGAAATATCGGGTCATCTAGTTGGAAGGATAAATTTTACAAAATTCTAGCAAGTGCTACTGATACAGAAGGTAATTATTCAACTAAAGACATAAATTTGATTGTGAACACAATTAACAAATTAAAAACAAAAGATGATACTTTAATTTCAGGAGTACATATAATATTGAATGATCTTCTACCTGATCACGTATACTATCGATTTAATCCATATTTAACTGAAATGATACCTATGGATGAGGTAAGACCTGATAAAGTAGCATTGTTGGAACAAGATGCTCAAATGTATATCAGAAAAAATGAAGATAAATTTAATCAAGCTTCAATTGCGTTAAGTCAAAAGAAGACCGCATCTCAGGCAGCTATGGATTGGATTAAACTTCAAAAAGATATATTAGGTCTTTAAACTAATTTATTTTCAAAAATTAGTAGAATTGCATTTTTGTTTAAGTAAAGACGTTTCAGTGAAATTCTGGGATTTTTGTTTTAACTGATTTTTTCTTAATTTTTTCAAATTAATGTATGAATTCTACATCTCTACAAATGATTTTAATCCCACTTTTGCAGATATAATTGTAACTCGTAATCATAAAAATAAAAATAACCTCAAGTTATTCTAACTGTGATATTTACCAATAGATTTATTCAATTGAACTTTTCGCTAGCGCTCATGACTTTAAGTATGTATATGTTAATTTATTAGAACTCGAGTCAGATTTCGGGACCTAGCAAAAGTTTCGTGAGGCTAATGAAGTTTATTTTGTATTATTAAAAAAAAAAAAAACTATAATAATAAAAAACCAATTAAGTCTATTTATTATCAAACTTATTGTAGATTGTCATAAGTATTTTAGATTTTTTTCTGTGACGTTTATTGTAACTTGTTGATCAACCTTTGAAATTTATTATGTATTAGACATTATAAGTATTTAAATAAAAGTAATTTCTAAATGTCTTAATACTGAGCGAATTGGTTGTGATTTGAGCTTTTTTTAAAACATAAACATTAATTAACCGGTTGATTTACCTTCTCAATTATTTTTAGCTTATATTTAACTTAAAAAAAAAAAAAAAAAAAAACCAATTAAATTGTTATAGATAATCGTATAAAAGCAAGTATAAACTATAAGTCGTTTTTCAATCATGAGATTTATCTTATGGAATAATTTGGATAATTTTGTCTATAATACTATCCAAGTCAGTACCCTCATTAGTTATTTTTAAATTCCATTCACTTATGTCATCTAAATCGCATTCAGTTTCGGAATCATCAATACCTACAAAAATTTTTATGTTAAAATAGATAAACAAAAAAATATGAACATAGTTCTATTTTTATGAGTTTTACCTGGTGTAAATTTCCAGCCTCGTTGAGATTTTACGTCATAACTACAATTGATTCGAATAGTTTTACAAAGTTCTCCATAAGTTTTTTCAAACCATTCAATATCTGTTTTACGTCTAACATCACTCACTATCCAAATTTTTTTACCGGTTGCTAAATAAATTTTAATAGATATTAGTATTTAATTAAAATAATTAATTTAATATAAAATAAAGAATACTTGATTGTTCGTTACCATTGTACATGTCAATTGCTGCTCTACAAAAATATCCGGTATCTGTACGTCTTTTATCTTCTCCCCATTTTATCATTTCAAGCCTATAATTTTCTTTATACTTTCCATCGCTTAGTAACTGATTCAAATCTAGATTGAATGTATTTGCCCAATGACTTTTTATAGGACCCGAAAGTTTTATAATAACACTTTTTTCAGGACCAAGCCTACATAACCAAAAATACTTTAATCTCACTTATTATTTATTGTAATATTAATTTTACCTTTTAAATAAATTATCAGTAATATAGTCTTTTCCTGACTTTCTTTTACCGCTAAATAATAAAATGCGATCTGGAGCGTTTGTCATCATTTAAAATTAATTTTTCTTTTTTATGTATATGGATACAACTAGTTTTAAGGTGTCTAACAATCTCACCTATCATTTACTCATAACTATAGTATTTGTATTCATAATCATAAATACACCGTTAACTATTTGAATTCTAGAAAAAAAAATAATTTTTTTGTACTAAAACCTATAAAATGGGGAGTAAATTATTTTTTTTCAAATAGGATGATCTAAAAAATAATCATTAATTAATCCAACTTAAAATAGCTAATAATATCCAGGAAAGCAAATAATTGATTAGTTTTTTCATCTTCAAAAAAATAGTATAAAATTAATTTGAAAAGAAAAAGTTGATACAATAAATTTGGGAAGCAAGAACAGACGTTACCTGAGGGATACAGATTGCTACATCTGAACAGAATGCTTACCTAGGGTAAGTACATGAGGAAAACAAAAACATCATCGTAGCTATTCTCGAGCAATCAATTAAATTTTCATCAAGTATCATTTGTCTCATTTGAGCGTAGACAATACAGCTCGTAGGAACTATTACCTTAATCCTAAGAACATTATACTCCATAAATAAAACCTTTAGGATCATAGTTGATATCTCCTACTTTATCTGCCACGCAATAATTAACAGAGACTTGACTGTGTTGTCGATATATTTAGGTATCAAATCATACACTATGAACAAAGTCTAGAAAATCACCCATATAACTTGCAAATAAAAAGAAAAAAAAACTTGTCATCTTGTATATAGTTTTTTAAAGAGAATTCCCCTTGACAATACATAAATGAATATAAGTTGAAAACAGCTGTTTTCAATGACATTGTCGATTGAATTTGTTAATATCTAATGAATAAACCTAAAAAATGAATACAACACTAAATTAGGAACAAACTTATCAAATGTTTATTTTCAATTACAAACAGTCATAATCGCTTATTTCGCTTTAGATTCGCGAATGGCTTTACGTTCCGTTGCTCGTTTTACTTGTTGTTTAGGATTTAGATTATGCTTTTTAGCGAATCTTTGATTGCGAAGGAATTTCAAATCCATCTAAAATAGAAAACAAAAACACATTTAGAAAAAGGATCGTAATAGAAAGAATCAATAATTAGTGATGCTGAAAGTATTTAGCATTCGATAATTGTATTATTAATTAATAACCGGTCCCTGCGATTGCAGCATTATATTTTTCTCTTAGTCGAAGAATTTTGAAAAAAACGCTCTGCTATGTAATAGATTTTTTAATTATCTATTTTGTAGCAGAGCGTTTTTTTCGAAACTCATTTGTTGAAAAAAAAAAAAAAAAAACATAAAACTGCACTAGCTTTATAATCATGAGTGCAATAAGGATAGTACCATTTCTCGCAGTGAGTGCGGCGCGATAAAAAGAGGGGACCAGCTGTTAATGGATTGTGATCAGAAAAAAATACTCAAAAATTTTTTGTAAAAAAATTGACAACTTCTTCACTGTGTGTTCGTGTATAGAAAAGAAAAACTAAATAGAATTGTTCGTTGTCTGCTAATTTTAAAACAATAATAATAATGATCTGTTAATTTACCCCAAGAGTCGATTCGTGTCTGTAACGTTTAGGTTTTTTGATTCCATTCCTGTGAGCCTTGCGATCTAAAAGTAAAACCAAATATTATTAATTATAGGAATTTTCAATAATTTCTTGTGATACTTAGACAGCAGACACTGGGAATATTATAAAATAAATGACATAGTAGATTAAATATTCGAGAAAAAAATTGGCTTCTAGATTATTCAATATCATTTGCTTCAACTTGTTTATGCAAAAATCAAGAATAAATTTTCTAGTACTTGCTATCGCCAGTAATAATTCATACTTTTTTTTTACCCATTGAACGATACTTACTCTGATTGTGGTTGGTGTGATTCTTAGACTTGGCCATCTCTGCGGACTTTTGTAACTCTTTGCTGTAAAAAATGAAAATTAATAATTAATAATTAATTTATCAATAAATTTTTATAACATATTTTTAAAATGCAACATTGCATTTGAAGGTTGTACTGTATGAGATGGACGCCAGGTAGATTTTAAGCATAAACAAAGTTATCAAAATATTGTTAAATTGAAAAAAAATTAATTTTGAAATTAGTAATGATGAAATTCTATTGAATTTATAAGAAATTAAGTGATTTTTAATTAATTTTGAAAAAAACGTGATTTTTACATACCACGAGAATGAAAGCCGGAAGTTTAAAGAATTTAAGAGAAGGTTAATTATTAACATATACAATTGTACTTGTGTAGCTTATGGTGTTACTCGACCTAGTGGTTAAAAGTATAACTATTCTCACTGATCTCTATATACCGCTACTGTGATGTCTCCATCTGGTGGATATTAATTTATTTTCCATGGAAATTTACCAACTATTGTACTCAACAACAGTTGTAAGCAAATTGACGGAAATCTACGGCCGCAACTTGAATACAAGTTAACAATCAAACTTGTAGTTAAATTTCCTTTCAACTTTACTACAATTTGACGGAAATACTTATACAGCAAGTTTTGACGTCTATTTGCAGAGTAAGTTATAGGTAACTAATAGGTAATCGCTCGCTTTGCCAACTCTTTCCGTCAAGTTTGCTTCAAACTCGAGAAGGGATGCTTGCTGAAGACAGGAGTTGCAGAGGCGCACGCAACTACCCTCACTACCCTCTGGGACTCTCCCACTCAAAAGGTACGAACATCCCAACCAGGGGAGTCGAAAACCAAGGAACAAGAAGACACTTATCAAAAAGCAAGACTGTAGTACACTACGCAAATTTTCCTTTTGCACGCCTCATAGCGCGAAGCGCGTGAGGTTGTTCCTTTTGCACGCCTCATAGCGCGAAGCGCGTGAGGTTGTGCTTTATACTCTACTCGACTTGTCAAGTTCAAGCAATTTTGTGATCTTTAAATGCCTCTATCACAAGCATACTACACTTATACAATGATATAAGTAGATGTACACCGAAAAAACACTTAAATTAAACCATCTTTTAATTTCTAAAATCATTTTAAGTTGCTATTTTGAAAAAAAAAACGTTTTGAAAAAAATTTTACGTGGACGTCCGGATGTCACCCCATTTTGGATGTACCAACGATTACTCCCGAACAAATTGATATTTCAAGACCGGACCTTTTTTATTAGTTTAAGAATTCGATGAACTGGGTCCGTATTTCATATCAGTGGCCTAGTTTACGTATTTTTTTTTTATTGAATTTTTATTAAAATTCACTACGATACAATCGTACAAAGCCAAACGAACTTTTCTTATTTGTCACGTGAAAACTATGGCGCCACTTGATCAAGTTAGATTTTTTTAGACTGCGTGCGCATATGACAAGAAAAAAGGGCGCCGATGTTTAAAAAAAAAATAAAAAATACTCTGTAAGAAATTACTTAATTATAATTTTTTTTTTTTTTTTTTTTTAACTTCCCGCTAAAAATCTCAGATTTTCAAAAATCGGGAAGTTATTGTTTTTACCCCGTTTGGCAAAAATCGAGTTTTCATCAGATCTCGACGTTTGAAGGTCACAGGAAGCTTCCCTGACTACCCCCGCGATGTTGTCACTATGTCTGTATGTATGTATGTGTGTGTGTGTGTGTGTGTGTGTGTGTGTGTGTGTGTGTGTGTGTGTGTGTGTGTGTGACTATGTGACTCGCTTATAACTTTTGAACGGTTGAACCGATTTCATCGCGGTTGGTGCCATTCGAAAGGGCTACGCTGAACTTAGATTTCCTGAGAATTTGAACCGATTCGGACCGATAGATTTTAAGAAATCTTGAAAAATCTTAAAAAAAATAAGAAAAAAATCATTTTTGAAAGTAGTTTTTTTGGAATATCTTTTAAACGGCTCTATCGATCAACTTCAAAAACTAATCCGCCCTTAAGCTTGAAAAACCACGCCGATCGGCGTCAACCCGATCAAAATCGGTTGATTCGTTCGAGAGATAGCGTGAACGAAAGAAAACCGAAAACCGAAAAAGTGTTTTTTCACATAACTTCGTCATTTCTTCTCGGATCGTTTTGATGATATAGAATAATTTCAGAAGTTAAACAACCGCGTCGATTGCCGCCAAAAACGTGGAAATCGGTTGACTAGTTCGAGAGATATCCTCGACGAAATATTTGGAAATAAGGATTTTTTCAACATAACTTCGAAATTTTCTGGAATAACTTTCAAACAGCTCTACCGATCGATTCCAAAAACTAATCAGCTCTTAACATCATAAAACCACGTCGATTGCCACCAAGCTGGTCAAAATCGGTTGATTCGTTCGAGAGATATCGTGAACGAAAGAAAACCGAAAAGTGTTTTTCAGAGTTACCCGAAATTTCTAGTTTGACCAATTGAAACTTAGAAATTATTTATAAGGCTTAAAAAACTACGTAGAATGCCGCCAACCGCGTAAAAATCGGTTCATTCATTCAAAAGTTATTGCGGTATGAACATTCAAAAAATAGTGTTCCATGAAACTTCTATCAGACTTTTGAGCTCAAAGAGCTCAAAAGCATAGAAAAGGTATCTTTTTGAGCTCGGAGAGCTTAAAACAACACACAGATTGTACTTTTGAGCTCGAAGAGCTCAAAAAAGCGGCCAGGTATTAACGGAATTAGCGGGAAGTTGCAGGGATGGCCTTTAGGGTCAACCGTTTTCCTAATTTTTTTTAATCAATTACACAATTAATTGTTTTCTTGTAAAATGAATGAGCGTTATGAGGCGTGCACTTTTGGATTTTCCAAACTTTTTCGAAATTATTGTCGGTACTTTTTATTTTGTAACCTATTGAATAATAAATAATAGATTTGTGCGCAAGGCAAATCTAAATTAAACTAAAATAATCTGAGCGTTTTAAATTCATTAAATATTTACATTATTTATTTTAAATTATTCAAATTTAAATCTTTTCTCCCGCCTTAATCTATTTACTGCGAGTTGAACGCCCTACCGCGTTCCAACGGGCGAATTAAAAGAACTCAATAAATTTACTATAGCCAATTTGGGGCTATACAACAATACATTACAAGCTTATAGCAGATGTACTATAGCTATAGATTTACGCACCTATATTATAGTATATGATACCCAGTGGATTTTGACATTTAAACGTTGACATGTTTTTAGTCTAGTAGGGATGGGCGATGTTAGCAAAAAAAATCGACATCGGACTATATTATTCTTCTTATTATTCTTTACATGCTATTTTTTAAAAATTTAAAAATTTTGTCAATTTTTCAATTCTAAGATCATATTCTAGCTATGAAAATGCACTCAAGTCATTAACAATCGTGTTTAATAGATTTTTTTCCCACATTGATAACTGTAATTTTTCCGATTTTTTTGGTATTTCGAGATTTTTTTTTAATTTTTAGCGCGCGCTAAAAAATTTCTAGTAGAAATTTATTTCAATGTCGATGGTTCATTTTTTTACATTGACCATCGATGTTTCGATTTAAAAAAAAATCGATGTTTCCCCGAAAAAACATCGATAGTCGAAACATCGATGTATATCGCCCATCCTATAGTCTGGTAAGAATCAAGTTTTACTTTTTAAATATATCGTATATAATAACTGCAGCTTTATTATAACACAAATAGTTGATATGAGCAATAAAAAAAATTGTTTTAAAGAAAAAAAATACGCTCAAAAATATTCGGAGTAATATGGGAACAAGACGAAAACTTAAAAGGTTAGTTTGTTATATTTTTGATAATTTTTAAAGCATTTTCCATAATCTTAAGTATGTTTTATTTAGTTACACAATTAAAAGATTTTTTTTTATTAACAATACTTTTTTTCAATATTGTTTTAGATTGGATAGCTCCTGATCTAGTGACTGGTAACTGTCAAAAAGCTTATTGTAAATACCCTGTTGAAAAGCTTCAATAAGATACCATCAAAAGCGACAAAAGCCACTTAGAAACCAATAAAATTTATGGGTTTCTAAGTGGCTTTTGTCGCTTTTGATGGGATCCTATTGGAAATTTTAAGCAGGGTATTGCCGTACTATTTTAGTAGCACATAAAAAAGATTTAGGCAAGCATGCGATATCAATTAAAAATAAAAATGCTGTTGATAAAGATAAACAAGCAAAATTATGTCGTCCAATAAACGTGATAAAACCTCCTAACAATAAAGTTAAAGTTGCTGAACTTCAACTAGCCGCATTTATAGCAGAACATACATCAATTATCACAGTTGATCACTTGACAGAATTGTTGAAAAAAATTGAACCGGATTCAGATGTTTTTAGTAAGATGAAATTGCATCGAACCAAGTGTGCAGCACTTATAAAAAATATTTTAGGGCCGTGTATGCTTGAAGACTTAGTGAATGATATGAAGGAATCTCCCTACTCACATATTATTGATGAAAGCACTGATAAATCGACTGAAAAAATTCTATGCATAATGGTACGATATTTTTCTTTTAAAAAGAAAAAATTACTGACTACATTTTATCGTATTGTAAAAATAGTTGACACAACTGCTAATGGTATGCATTCGGCTTTGAAATTACAATTAGAAGCTGATGGACTTTCTTTAAAAAATTTAGTCGGTATTGGAGTTGATGGTGCAAATGTGATGGTCGGTGTGAACCATTCTGTTTCATCGCTTTTGAAACAAGAAGTACCTGATATTGTAATTATCAAATGTATCTGTCACTCTCTCCATTTGTGCGCTGAAAAAGCTGCAGAAACATTACCTCGCCAACTAGAATATCTTGTCAGAGAAGCTCACAATTGGTTTTCCAATAGTCCAAAGCGTAAGGATGAATATAAAAAACTTTATAAAGTCATGAATGGTGATGAAGCTAAAAAGGATCCGAAAAAAATTGCTGGTCTGAGTGGGACTCGGTGGTTGGCTAGATACTCTGCAATTAATACTATTTTAGAGCAATGGGAAGAGTTAAAACTACTATTTGAATTAGCTAAAAATAATGACAAATGTTTACAAGCACAGTACTTATATGATATTATGGTTTGTCCAGCGTATAAATTATTTATGATTTTTTTGTATTCAAATTTAGAATTATTAACTAATTTAAATAAGCTATTTCAAAGTAGTAACGTTGAAATATTTAAACTGCTAGAAGACTTATTTTTGTTATATAAGAGTATTCTGCAGAAAATTGTGGTTCCATCTCAACTGCCGAAAATTAAGGACGACGATCTAGTTAATTTTAAATTTCAAGACTATCTAATGCATACATCATCAGTTTTTTTTGGATACAACTTTGATCAAGCAGCTAAATCAGTGCCATCAAATGAAATATCTAATATTCGAGCTCGGTGTAAAGATTTTTTAGTGAAACTATGTACTGAAATTTAGGAACGATTGCCTATGAATATTTCTATATTGAAATCAATGAATATCTTGACACCGACTTACGCTACATCACAGAGAAAACCTAATTTATCCAAATTGTTGGAACAATTCACTAGGGAATCATTGTATGGATCAAAAGATAATATTATCAAAGAATGGAACATGTTATCTCATAAATAGTGGGATAATACGAATGAAACAGTATCATTTTGGTCAGAAGTTTTCATTAAAACGAGATTACGAACAGTGCACTTTATTTGTGCCCACGAAGGAAATACTGAGCAGATTTACGGTACACATGTATGATTTTAAAAACGACACTGAAAAAGTAAGTGATGTAGAGTTTCAAGAACTGCTGAATATAACGAATGCAATATAGTTCATTTATATATGTGATTTTATATAATAAAGAAATTTTTATTTATTAATTTGTTATTAACAATACACGCAAAGTAAATATATTTATTTATATGATATAAATATTTACATAATATGAATACTTATATAAAATATAATGTATAGTCTATTAAAGGAAGTTTAAAAAAAAGAAACAAAATAATTTATTTTCTATTTTAAAACCTTTTAAAAAATAAAAACTGATAAAAAAAAAATAATCTGACTAATTTTTAAATAATTTCAATTTTAGTTTTAGGGGATTTTGTTTTTAATTTAGGGGCTTTTGTTAAAAGTTTTAGAGAAAAGTTTTTTCAAGAGTTGGGGACACTGAGTTCGAAGATGAGCTTAATTGGTCAAGTAATTTAGAAATGCCAGGATTTCAAAATTTTCAAAATTATAAAAATTCATATTTCTTCACTTTCTTACTTGAATAACTTTAAAATAGGATAACTTATTGAATCTTTGTAAATTGCATCTGAAAGCTCTTTAAATAAGTTTCAATTTGAGTGCCATATCATGTTTGTAATCTCAAAATTAAGTTCTATTCCGCTATGCCAATTATAAAATTTGCTGTTGCACTGGTTTTTTTTTTATCTATAGCCTAGTAGTTTTTTTTTTATTCATCATGAAATCTATTTCCATTTCTGCTGCCGAATGGCACTATTTATTATTATTATTTTATGACTTATTCATCTTCCTCACGTTTTCGATTCTTACATCTTTTTTTGTTCCTAAAAAAAAATTATTAAAAAGTAACTTTATTAAATAAATTATGGTAATTTTATTTGTTTTCTAATTTTGTTGTTCTGTACAATTTTAATAATCATAAAACATTAATTCATACAAAAGATCAGCGGTAAAAAAATACTACATATAAGAATCCGAAACGCGATGAAGATGAATATGTTATAATAATAATTTTGATAATAATAATAATAATGAAACAATAAATGAACAAAAAAAATTTTTAGGTTTACAAAATTAAGTCAATATTATACAAAATTAATTAATTATAACAAATTTCATGAAATAATAATTGATTATAATAAATTTTATGTAATAACTGTGTAAACTTTGATTGTAATGATTACAATAAAAATCATACGTTTAAAATTGATTGTTATTTTGATAAATAAGTAATAAAAAAAAATCTCCTTCATTTCGGCTCCCGAATGGCCTTCTATGAAATCTACTAAATCTACTGATTTCTATAAAACCTACTAAAAATTTCATAGTTGGCATAGTGGAATAGGACTTAATTTTAAGACTAAACAAATGACATGGTAAGTACTGAAATTGAATCTTATTTAAAGAGCTTTCGGATGCAATTTACAGAGATCCAATAAGTTATCCCATTCAAAAGTTATTCGAGTAAGAATGTGAAAAAATATGAATTTTTATGATTTTGAAAATTTTGAAATCCCGGCATTTCTAAATTACTTGACCTATTAAGCTCATCTTCGAACTTGACTTCGGTATCTATCTGTAGAAGAAGTATGTTGAGTTTGGTAAAGATCCGTTGTAAATTGGCGACGCTATCGTCGTGACAAGCCGCGTTATATCTGATATATATAAATATATATATATTAATGTTAGAATTAGGTAGGGCCCTTTAAATAAACAATACCAATTAATAGTTAATAGTATTTATTAATATGTGCATCCGCACGTTACCAAAACTTAATCGGAAGTAAGTGGTGGTACAGTTCTCAAATCTCAACTCAAGCAGGGATCGTGACATCACATGACCTCCCTACCACTCATGGGGTAAGACGGTTAGGCGTTACTTCCAACAATTAGGGTGATTTTTTTGAAAATTTTTTTTTTGTTTGACGTCTCAAAAGTTTCTTTAGGGTAAGAAAAAATTTTTCCCGCCTGAAAAAAATTTTTAATTTCAATTATAAATTAGCCTCAAAAGGGGGTCCCCTTTCCTGTTTAAATAACATGGAAAAAAATTTGTTTAAAAAAACAATTATTACTCGTGGAAAAAAAGTAGTAAAAATTCTTTGACAAATGTTTCTTGTAGGAAATCAAATTCGATAATAAATTCAAGAACTGGGTTCCCCAGCCACGGCCATTCAATAGCGACCCAGACTTGGGCCAGGACTGGGCAATCTAGCCTTGGCCGACTCAATGATTACCCAGCTCTAGCCAAGACTGGAAAGCCTAGCCATGGCCGTTGAGTGGCAACCCAGACTTGAGCCAGAATTGGGTAACCTTAGCTTTGGCCATCCAATGGGAAATCCAAACTTGATTAATCATTAAGTAATAGAATTTTGAACAGTAGATATTTATTGTTTAACGAATATTTGTTGGCAAATGCTAAAATTGAAAATTTACTATTTAACCAAAACAATTTCATATCGTCATAATTGATATGGTCTTAAAAAAAAAATTAAAATATTATACTTTACAGTTGCATTTTTAATATTGATAATTTACACATTAAAATTTATAGTAAGATATTAAGAGTATAAAGAACGTTTCTCAAAGTCTAAAGTATTATATGAACTTGACTCTTGCATTGATTAACTAATAAACATTTGTAAAAATTAGTTAATTTTCACCAAAACACAATGTTAACATAAATTATATAAATAATAAACCGTCACATTTCGTCACCATGTAGATTTAGCTTATAAGAATGATAAGATGTAGATTAGCTTATCGGTGTAGGTGTAGGGGTTAGTTATTGGTCTACTGGCAAGCACGCAGCTCCGGTTCGAATCTCGGTTAGAACACATGCGATTTTTACTTCATTTCTATAATCAGCGAAAGTTAGGTTTAAATTAAGAGTTAAACGGTCTAAACTTGCGTTGGCTCTACATAAAAATTAAAATAAAAAAATCATAATTAAAAAATTATTTTTTTATCATTTTTTATCAAATGGGATGGGCTAGACATGAAAATTAACTATGGCCCAGTTTTGGTAACCAGCCAGGAGCGTGGTAACCAGGCTTGAGCCATTGTTATCATTCCAGACTTAAGCCGACTGGGCCAACTCTGGCTTACAAACCTGGCCTAGAGTTCTGCATAGTTGGGCCAGGCCTGAGCCCGCCGCACTTTCCTACATGGATATAGCCTTAAACTCGTGACGTCACTTCAAGCCGTCAGAATCCCTACCTTTGCGCATATGTATCGATAAGAACTATTTTTATTTTGTGGAGAAACTGGAAAAAAATTAAAAATTTTTTTTAAGTTAACGGTTGAACTACAAAAAATATTTAGTTAAAAGGATTAATTATCCAACTATTGTTTTTGTTTGAAAATGATAATAAAAAGTGAAAATTAAGCCAGTCCCATGGCTAAGCGGTATAATGCTTGTCATGCTTGCTTGGGACTGGTGAGGCGTGGGTTCGAATCCCGGTGTGAGCTGAAATTTAATTTTCAGTGAACATCGGTGCTCGTAACTCACGCCGGGCTGTACAGGTTTGGGTTTTTCGATGGTTTCCCCAAGCCCTGTGCTACCGGTGGGGCACAGGCAAATGTGTGCAGTTTCCCCAAAGTCGGCCCATCGCCGCATTACTCTCCAGGCTGAAAAAGTATGTAATACCGCTAAACTTATTCTGCCAAACTTAATGTACCGATCAGCCTGGAGTCCCCTTCCGGTCTCGGCCGGACCCCCATCGAGACAGAAGTCTGAAAAGCGGGGTTAAAATAGAAAAAAAAAAAAAAAAAAAAAAAAAAAAAAAAAATTAAAATTTAAAAAATCTCTTTATGTGCATTCATTTAAAATCCATAAAAACTTGTTTCTACTTTGAGGGCCTATAACTTTTAAACCGTTCAAGTTATGAAAATTTTATATTCAATCAATTTTGTAGAGAATTTAATTTCCTACGAGAAACAACCAGTATGGTTTTCGGAAAGGACGATCAACCCTGGACGCAATCAATCTGGTTGTTGCAACGGCCAAGGAGGCAGTCGAAGAGATCAGATGGAAGGGTGGAGCGAAGAAGTACTGCCTGGTGGCCACTTTGGATATTAAAAATGCCTTCAACTCCGCCAACTGGGACTGCATTATGCAAGCCCTGGAAGAGAAAAACGTACCAGGATACCTACGTAGGATAGTGGCTAGCTACTTCACGGACAGAATCCTGAGATACGACACGAAGAATGGTCCAAAAGAGTATGATATTACTGGAGGTGTACCCCAGGGTTCCGTTCTGGGTCCACTTCTGTGGAATGTCATGTATGATGGCCTGCTGAGACTGACTCTTCCAAGAAGTGTCAAGCTTGTTGCATATGCAGATGATGTAGCTGTCGTAATCGTTGCTAAACACCTAGATGAGATAAACCACATGTTCGGTATCACCTTTGAGAAAGTTAACCGGTGGATGGACTCAATGAATCTACAACTGGCTAAACAGAAGACTGAGGCTGTACTTATTACCAGCAGAAAAGTGATAGAGACCATAAAGCTGAAAGTCGGAGAACAAGAAATCACATCACAACCATATATCCGATATCTGGGAGTGATGCTTGATGCCCGACTCAACTTTAAGCAGCAAGTCGAACACGTGAGTGCAAAAGCATCAGCAGTGGTAGCTAGCTTAGCACGACTGATGCCAAATGTCGGAGGCCCAAAGCAGAGCAGAAGACCACTGCTATCATCTGTAGTCACATCAATGCTCACTTACGGAATATCTATCTGGGCGGACGCACTAGAGAAGCAAGAATCATGGAGAAAGTCTGGACCAGTCTACCGTCTGAGTGCCTTAAGAGTAGCAAGCGCCTTCCGCACAATATCTATGGAAGCAGTGTGTGTCATTTCCGGAACTTTGCCTCTCAGAGTCTTAGCTAAGGAAAGACGGATCCTTTACCAACGATAGAAGTCAACCACACTAAGCGCTGAGGAGCTTAGAACAGAAGAACTGCAGAAGAGCATAAGTCGATGGCAACTACAGTGGGATACCACAGTGAAGGGTAGGTGGACGCATCGTCTCATATCAAGGATCAACGTTTGGCTAAACCGGAGTCACGGTGAGGTCAACTATTATCTTACGCAGATGTTATCAGGACACGGCTGTTTCCGGGCGTATCTCCACCGCTTTAAGCATGATAATTCCCCAGAGTGCCCGTCCTGCCCAGGAGTCAATGAAGATGCAGAGCACGTCTTCTTTGAGTGCCCACGTTTTTATCTACAGCGAGATGAGCTAGAGAATATCCTGAAGAGGAAAATTCAACCAGAGACAATAGTAGAAGCAATGCTGTCATCAGAGGCTGCCTGGAACGCCACAAACACGTTTGTCACGGGAGTCCTCTCAGACCTGCGGTCCATAGAAAGAAGAAGAGCGCCAATTAGAAGGAGGAAAGAATAACACCTTAGCCACCAGAAGAAAGAGCAGTAGCTAGATCCTCCCCTCACGAAGTAATGCCTGACGGCGGTTTCCATGAGGGATTAGGGGAAAGAGGAAAAGGGGTTTAGGGTTTAGTGGGTAGGGGCACTAGCGTCGAGTTTTAGTATGACACTGCGTCGAGTCGCCACATATCCAGGCCAAACAGCTATGCCTAGAATCCGTAAAAAGGATTCCCCCCCCCCTTAAAAAAAAAAACACACACACACATAAAAACACACACACAGCATACAAACATAGTGACAACCTCGCGGAGGTAGTCAGGGAAGCTTCCTGAGACCTTGAAACGTCGAGATCTAGTGAAAACTCAATTTTTGCAAAACGGGGTAAAATCAATAACTTCCCGATTTTTGAAAATCTTCGATTTTCTTAACGGGAAGTTAAAAATTACCTCATATTCCAGAGAAAATTCTTGCACCAAGAAAATCATTTTAAAGATTATCATCGTACGTATTGATTTAAGTGAAAAAATTCTCAAACTTAGAAGTTCTTTTTGGTAAGTAAACTTTGCTGGATTCAATAATTATATAATTTTTCTGCTTGATTTAAGACAATTAAAGAAGTTCTTCAAAATGATTTCGTTGGTTTAAGAATTTTTCTATTTAATCAAGTTAACTTCTTTTCCAATGTATATATACGATCTATCTAAGATTATTAGATATTGAGAAATGATTTGAATGAATCAATTGACTGATGTTTTCATGTACTCTGAGGAACATCATAAGAACTTTGACTTATGGAAACGAAATGTACATCAATCTATTAGCTATTTTATACTTCTTTAATAAATACGGAAATAATTTGATAGTCTTACCTGAAATATTTCAAATTAGTAACTTTACACTGAAAAAAAAGTTTGTTCTATCGCAATACGTTTAAGCGTATGACTTATAAGGATGGCGCATTTAACATGGGTATAAACCATACACTTAAACGTATTGCGATAGGACTTATACTTTTTTTTTTCAGTAAGAATTCCAAATGTAAAATTCGAAATAAACTTCTGCTCATTATCTTAAGTAAGGTAAAGTACCCAGCAGCTGCTCAGGAACCAGTACCTGCCCACTCTGTGTATTTGTATATCTTCATTCACAAATGCAGATATACAAATACATGGAGTGAGCAGGTACTGGTTCCTGAGCAGCTACTGGGTATTTTACCTTACTAATAAAAATTACATTAGAGCAAGATCACGTCAAGTGGACCCCCTATTTTCCACTTGATCATGAAAATTAAGTCTATATATTTTTAACTTCCCGCTGAAAAAATTGTAAATTTTAAAAAATCGGGAAGTTATTGGTTTTACCCTGTTTTTCGAAAATCGAGTTTTCATCAGATCTCGACGTTTTGAGGTTCTAGGAAGCTGCCCTGGCTAATCCCCCGATGGTGTGTGTGTGTGTGTGTATGTGTGTTAACTTAAAAGTTAATTAACAATAGGATAAAAAACAAATAATTTTAAGCTATAAATATTTTTATAAAATATAGATATTTGACAATGAATCATAAAAATTTCATTAATTTATCTTTAATGGTTGATTTGTAATCTATTTTTTAATTGTAAGTACTCAAAATTTTTATTGTAAA
This sequence comes from Cotesia glomerata, assembly GCF_020080835.1. NCBI lineage: Eukaryota > Metazoa > Arthropoda > Insecta > Hymenoptera > Braconidae > Cotesia > Cotesia glomerata. The sequence goes on along the minus strand of NC_058167.1, from coordinate 770,024 downwards.
AAAATTGTTATTAGAATGAAAATTTTGAAAAGTCATGTGGAGGATTAATTTTACATAGTGACTAAGGTAAAAGACCCAGTTATTGACACTTGCAATTTTATTTTAATTAAAAAAAACAAATCAACTCTAATAAATTATGAAATATAATTTTTAAATTATAAATTTTAAGATAATTGATTTTTTGAGAACATTCGATTTTTTTAATTAGAATAAAATTGCAAGTGTCAAACAAGGCCAGTGTCAATAACTGGGTCTTTTACCTTACTTGAGAAAAAAACATATAGACTTAATTTTCATGATCAAGTTGAAAATGGGGGGTCCATTTGACGTGATCTTGCTCATTATGATTACTCCCGAAAGGTAGCTTATCCAAGCTGGTCAGTACTAAATGTATTTTCAAAGATATTATTCTTTGAATTACTTTGAGAATTTATTTGAGACACAATTAATAAAATAATGATTCTGAAAATACATGAAGTATTACCCAGTCTTAAAAATGATAAGTAAATGGGGCATTCCACGCCAAATCGGACGGTTTCAAAAATTTTAGATATTCTCAATTTTTTGGTAATTTTTAGTACCCCCCAAAAGAGGCCTCCTGATAAATTTTGAGATTTTTTTGATCACTGATTCAAAAAATATCAAATTTCCAAAAAAACCGCTCTGTTTTTGGTTTTTTGCTCGTAACTTTTTTAATAATGGTCGAAATTCAAAATTTTTTTCTTCAAAATTTTCGTTTTTAAATTCCCTTTTCAGAAAAAAATATAAAAAAAATATTCAAATTATTTTTCATTAAGATTTTTTAATCGTGTTTTCCAAATTTTGTGCTTCCGTCGATTTTTTTGAAAATTTGCTATTTTGAACTTCTATCCTTCCTTCAACTTTTAAGCCCGTTCCGGTAAAGGTCCTTACATAATTACTATTTTTTATCGATTTTTAAAAATTATAAATTATTATCAGTACCGATTTTTTAAACTCTGTACTTCTTTTTTACTTATAATAAATTGATTTTGATTTATTTTTGCCCCAAATAGGAATTTTAAAGAAATAAAGAAAGACTAATTTTATATACGAGTAACTATTAACAACCGTTTTTATTTATTTTCGTGTTTTTTCGAATATTTTACATAAACGACTGTTTTGTAAACTTGAATACTCCTTAGTTATTATTATTATGTCTAAAAAAACTCTACAGAATTTGTCGAAATATTCTCTGATCATATAAAAAATTTATTACCGCATGATTTTGTTGCTAAAGAACAATTGAGGTCACATCAGCTGCTGCATTGGAGGAATTTCGCAATGTTTGTTTCGGTTCTTGCAACGCTTTGAGCAAGTCAATGAGCATGAGTGACTGTTAAATTTGAAAGATGCGGTTTGATGATGAGTTTGAAAATGTCCTATAATTACTATTACTACTGCTTTTGTTATTTTTGACTGACGCTTTGGCACTGACGTGTTCCACTTGCTGTTTAAAGTTGAGACGGGCATTAAGTATCACTCCCAAATATCGGATGTAAGGTTGTGATGTGATTTCTTGTTCGCCGACTTTCAGGTTGATGGTCTCTAACACTTTTCTGCTGGATATAAGCACTGCCTCAGTTTTGTGTGTAGCCAGATGCAGGTTTACCGTATTCATCCACCGATGGACTTGCTCGAAGGTGATGTCGAACATGTTGTTAATTTCGTCAAGGTGTTTAGCGACGATTACTACGGCTACGTCGTCTGCATATGCTACGAGTTTTACACTTCTTGGCAATTTCAATCTCAATAGGCCATCGTACATGATATTCCACAGCAGTGGACCAAGTACAGAGCCCTGGGGTACACCTCCTGTAATATCGTACTCTTTTAGACCATTCTTCGTGTCGTATTTAAGAACTCTATCGGTGAAATAGCTTGCCACTATTCTACACAGGTATTCTGGAACGTTTTTCTCTCGAAGAGCTTGCATGATGCAGTTCCAGTTGGCGGAATTGAAGGCATTTTTAATGTCTAATGCCACCACCAGGCAATACTTCTTTGTGCCACCCTTCCATCTGGTTCCTGCGATCGCTTCTTTAGCCGTGCTAACAACCAGATTGATCGCGTCCAGGGTTGATCGTCCTTTCCGGAATTCATACTGGTTGTCTGCCAGGAGTGGGTCGACTACTGCATCTATTCGTTGATGAATTATGCGCTCAAGTATCTTACCCGCCGTATCTAGCATGCAAAGTGGTCGGTAAGATGACGGTTCTTCTGGTGGTTTCTTCCCTTTAGGTAACAGTACCAATCGTTGCTGTTTCCACTTACGAGGAAAAGTCCCCTCCTTGAAGTATGTATGTATGTATGTATGTATGTATGTATGTATGTATGTATGTATGTATGTATGTATGTGTGTGTGTGTGTGTGTGTGTGTGTGTGTGTGTGTGTGTGTGTGTGTGCGTGTGCGTGCGCGCGTCCGTGTGTGTGCGCGTGCGTGCGTGTGTGTGTATGACTATGTGACTCACTTATAACTTTTGAACAACTAAACCGATCGGAACCTACCAAACGGCGTTCTAAAGAGTTCCCTCAAACTTAGATTTCCTGTGAATTTGAACCGATTCGGACCGATAGATTTTGAGAAATTTTGAAAAATATCAAAAAAAAAATAAGAAAAAAATCATTTTTGAAAGTGGTTTTTTTGGAATAACTTCTAAACGGCTTTATCGATCAACTCCAAAAACTAATCCGCCCTTAATCTTGGAAACCACGTCGATTGCCCCTGGTCCGGTCAAAATCGGTTGATTCGTTCGAGAGATATCGTGAACGAAAGAAAACCGAAAAAAGTGTTTTTTTCACATAGCTTCGACATTTCTTCTCGGATCGTTTTGATGAAATAAAATAATTTTTAGAACTCAAAAAACTGCGTCGATCGCCGCCAAAAACGTAAAAAAAATCAGTGGATTGGTTCGAGATATATCGTCTACGAAATATTTGGAAACAAGTGTTTTTTTTTAACATAACTCCGACATTTTTTGGAATAACTTTTAAATGGCTCCACCGATCGATTCCAAAAACTAATCAGCTCTAAACAATAAAAAACCACGTCGATCGCCACCAAGCCGGTCAAAATCGGTCAATTCGTTCAAGAGATATCGTGAACGAAAGAAAACCGAAAAAAAAATGTTTTTTCAGAATTACTCCAAAATTCCTAGTTTTATCAATTCAAACTTGAAAATTCTTTATGAGGCTGAAAAAACTGCGTCGAATGCCGCAAACTGTGTGAAAATCGGATGATTCGTTCAAAAGTTATTGCGAATAGCAGGAAGTTGCAGGGATGGCCTTCAGGGTCTACCGTTTTTCTAATTTTTTTTAAATATCTCCAAATTGGCTGAACCGATCGAACTCAAAAACTAATCAGCTTTTAACCTTGAAAACCGGCATCGATTGCCACTTAGAGCGTCAGAATCAGTTGATGCGTTCGTGAGATATCGTTGTCGAAAAAAATCGAAAAAAGTGTTTTTTTCTAATAACTCCGAAATGTTTTATCAGATCAATTTTTTTTGTTCTAAATTTTTTATAGAGCTCAAAAAATTACATCGATCGCCGCCAAGCGCGTGAAAATCGGTTGATTTATTTAAAAGTTACAGCAGTTTGAAAATAAAAAAAATCGTGTTTCATCGAATTTTGATAAGACTTTTGAGCTCAAAAGCATAGCAAAGCTATCTCTTTGAGCTCGAAGAGCTCAAAAACGTCATAAGTGCAATTTTAAGCGCCTAGGTATGGAATTAGCGGGAAGTTGCAGGGATGGCCTTCAGGGTCAACCGTTTTTCTAATTTTTTTTATCAGTGTAACTACCTTTATAATTTATGTAAGAAATATGGTCAGAGGGAGCTAAGCTCCATGACCGAGAAATAAATAAATATTAAATTAATACTGTTTAAAAGTAATAGTGACAATATGAATTTGGCGCGTATAAGTGTTTCTTTAGCAGCTCGCTCTATATTATGTCTCGCACATTACTAAGCAAAATGTCAATATGGCAGCCACTATCATGTTTGTACTACGAGTTGCTGTGTCGAAAATATTTTGAATACGACGTTTTTTCGGACGATCGGTCGACAATACACATTTAGGTTAGTAGGATAAAACTGCAGGAAAATATTTAAGATTGTTTAGTTTCTATCTATTCAATATTCGCCATTTATGTTTTTTCATTTATAAGCGTTTGTATTTATCTCGCAATTTAAACAGTAAGTAGATACTAATAATGTTGTTTTTATTATTTAAAAATTGATAATTCATATAAGTAAATTTTTATCTGGTATGATATTTTTACACGAATTTCGCAGTATTCCTTATTGTTCTTACCATAATCACTGTTTATTGTAAATATTTTCATTCAGTATTTTGCCATTTGTTTGCAAGATTATTTAGCTTGTTTTTTTTCCTCTTTTTCATCGATACTGCTAGTATTATGAAATAGTTTGAATGTTCGACTTAAAAAACAATTATACATGTGAATCATTATTCTTTTTTTTGTAAGTGTTTGATAAATTATTTGTTTTGCCTGTTATTCTATAACGTCGAAATAAGTGTGAGAGAGTGAATCAGTTTTATAGTTATTATTTTTTTTCCAATATCCTTACAATAAGTATATTGAACAATAAAAAAAGAATTAGAAACTTTGCCAAAGGCTTAGCTCGTTTAGAAAAGTTTAGAAGACAATTCAAGACATAAAAAGTGCAATTATTCGATACGCATTCGGCGGACATAATTGTAAACTTGATTTAAAATACCTTATCATTTCGTACATCTGGGATTTGACGTATCAGCACAATTATCATTATGAGCTGCATGTCGGTAAGTCTACTGTTTTGATTTTTTATAAATAGAAGATATTTTATGAGTTGGTTGGGTAATAATATTTCTATGACATTAAATTCATTTTATTTACTCTTTAATATCAATAAACTGATTCATATTTTTATTTAGCTGACAATAAATATACGTATTCTTATTTAAGTTATCAAATTTAGTGAATATAATTGAAAAAAAATTAGGAAAATGGTTGATCCTAAAGGCCATCCCTGCAACTTCCCGCTAATTCTATACCTAATAGCTTAAAATTGCACTTATGACGTTTTTGAGCTCTCTAAACTCGAAAATATAATTTATGTATTATTTTGAGCTCTTCGAGCTCAAAGAGTTAGCTATTCTATGCTTTTGAGCTTTTCGAGCTCAAAAGTCTGATAAAAGTTTGATAAAACACTATTTTTTTAATATTCAAACTGCAATTACGTTTGAATGAATAAACCGATTTTCACGGGATTGGTAGCATTCAACGCAGTTTTTCGAATCCTATCATTTACCTTTAAACACAAATTGATCAGATGAAGAAGACAAATTGATAACCCACGAACGAATCAACCGATTTTGACGCTCTTAGAGAAGATCGACGTGGTTTTTTGAGCTCATATAGTCATATCATAACATCAAAAATGATCCGAAAAGAATTGTCGGAGTTATGTTAAAAAAACATTTGTTCCCAAATTTTTCGTCAACGATATCTCTCGAACCAATTAACCGATTTTCACTTTCTTGGCAACGATAAACGTGGTTTTTTGGGCTCTAATAATTCTATAATTTTATCAAAAACGATCCGAAAAGAAATGTCAAAGTTATGTAAAAAAAAACACTTTTGAAGTGGTAGCGCTGTGACTCACTTAAGTCGAGGGATGCCAGGTTCTGATAAATTTTGGATATATTGTCAATTTTATTAATTAATAGGGCCGAGAATTTAGTTTTTTTAAAAGAGAGAGACAGAAGATAGGTGTAGCCAAGCGTTCTGATTGGTCATAATAAATTAATTGTTTTTTGTTTTTCGCAATCAAGTGAAGACAGCAGCTTGAAGAAAAAATAAAAATTAGATTGCTAATCCAACATGAAAATATGAAAAATATGTCAAAAAAAAACAGGTTGGTTTTCAGATGTAAAGGTGCTTGTAAACAAATACAAGTCTGTACTGCTCAGATAAATAAAGAAGAGAATTTGAAGCGCAGTGTTGTGACTAAAATGTTTATTGAAATTAATTTAAAGAGAACAGTAAACAAGCTGGCGATTTCGCTCAAGATCGCGTAAAAGAATTGGTCCCGGCCTCACTGGTAATTTTGCTGGGGATCGCACTGACGGTCTTTTTGAAGGTCTCGCTGGAGGTCTCGCTAGAACTCTTGCCGATGGTCTTGCTGGAAATCACGCTGACGGTCTTTTTAGAGGTCTCGCTGACGGTCTCGCTAAAGATCTTGCTGGAGATCGAGCTGATGGTATTGCTAGGAGTTTCGCTGGTAATTTTGATGGCGATCACGGCGATGGTATCGCTGGAGATCACGCTGACAATCTTTCTGGAGGTCTCGCTGGAGATCACGCTGACGGTTTTTCTGAAGGTCTCGCTGGTGACCACGCTGACGGTTTTTTTGGGAGTCTCGCTGGAGATCACGCTCACGATCTCGATGGAGATCACGCTGACGATCTTTCTAGAGGTCTCGCTGGTGATTACGCTGACTGTCTTTCTGGAAGTCTCGTTGGAGATAACGCTGACGATCTTGCTGGAATCACGCTGACGATCTTTCTAGAGGTCTCGCTGGTGATCACGCTGACGGTCTTTCTGGAAGTCTCGCTGGAAATCACCAGCGAGACCTTCATAAAGATCGTCAGCGTGATCTCCAGTGAGATCGTCAGCGTGATCTCCAGTGAGATCGTCAGCGTGATCTCCAGCGAGACCATCAGCAAGACCGTCAGCGTGATCTCCAGAAAGACCGTCAGTGTGATCTTTAGAAAGACCGTCAGTGTAATCTCCAGCGAGACCGTCAGCGTGATCTCCAGCGTGACCGTCAGCGCGATCGCCAGCAAAATCACCAAGCGAGACCGGCAGCAATACCATTAGCACAACTTCCAGCAAAACGACCTCCAGTGAGACCGTCAGCGAGACCTCTAGAATAACCGTCAGCGTGATCTCCAGCGAGACTGTCAGCAAGAGTTATAGCGAGACCTTTAAAAAGAACGTCAGTGCGATCTCCAACAAAATTACCAGTGAGACCGGGAGCGATTCCTTTACGCGATCTTCAGCGAAATTGCCAGCTTGTCACTGTTCACTTTAAATTAATTTTATCGAACATTTTAGTCCCAACACTGTGCTTCAAATGCTCTTCTTTATTTATCTGAGCAGTACAGACTTGTATTTGTTTACAAGCACCTTTACATTTGCAAACCAACCTATTTTTTTTGACATATTTTTCATATTTTCATGTTGGATTAGCAATCTAATTTTTATTTTTTCTTCAAGCTGCTGTCTTCACTTGATTGCGAAAAACAAAAAACAATTAATTTATTACGACGAATCAGAATACTTGGCTACACCTATCTTCTGTCTCTCTCTTTTAAAAAAACTAAATTCTCGGCCCTATTAATTAATATTCAAAGGCTGGCAATAGCCTAATCGGCTCGGTACCTGCATTTCGAAAGAGTGGGACTAGGGTTTGATTCCGGCACGCACCAATATTTTTCAGTGATTATAAATAAAAGAATATGTGCGTTATATTGTCAGCCTCTGTACCGGCCGGGTTTTCTGTGGTTTTCCCATATAGTTATGGAGGTAAAAAGACATTATAGAAGTACCTCCATACTATTTAAGGCCGTAATGCAAATGCAGGTATTGATTATAACGCGTAAGTCGGCCACAGTTGCAGCACCGTGTATGTATGTCGGGCATGAAAAACCCCGACATGGAGGGGGGTGGGGACGAAGAGGTTGTGAACAAAATAAAAATAATGGAAGGTGAAATTATAATTCGGAGAAAAATAAAAGTGTGATAAACAAGGGAGTGATAATAATTCCCCACCCTCCCTTGTAAAAAACTCGACAGTGATACAACTAAAACCTCCATTATTATTATAATTATTATTCAAATTAATTAATTATTACTTGAGGTATTTTGCAAAGGAAATACCTCGAGATAAGAGATTTTTTAACGTCAACACAGCCCAGTAGACTAAACAGTTTACGTTGTCGGATTTGGACTAAGTTAATGTTCTCATAGGGCAACTAAAGATGTAACGTTGCTAAAAAAAAATATTATATATACTCATTGTAATAATTATTGAGAGCATTCTGTCTCAAGACTTCTTTTGGGGCAGTCAGTCCGAGGACTTAGCCGAAGAACAATCTCTGCTGGTCCCAGACTGAACATGCCAATTCCTTATTAATAAATCTTGTTAATTGTTAATTAACTAATATGAAAATTTCTTAAATCCTTAACCCAGGGTTGAAAGCGCTTATCAGCGCTCAGGTATCCCATCCTATAAATTTCATAACTATTTATGTACCTGAAGTTTGAAACGTTTTTTTTTAAAACGAAAATTCAAAAAAAAAATTTTTTTTTTTCAATTGACTCGGTGACTAAAAAAATGCATGAACACTATATAGTGTATAAATTCATCGACAGTATAGAAAATGTCAAATCAAACCCCAAAACTATCCCTATCACCCCTTAATAAATAAAAAAATTCAAAAAAAATCGAAAATAACCGAGTATTACTTTCAAAATCGATAAAAATTCTTCAAGACGCCTTAACAAAACTAGAAAAAAAATGATAAAAGCCCCACGACCTCCGGAACAACCCCTAAGCTACCCTTATTGGCAATTTGAATGAAAAAAATTAAAAAAAAATCGACGACGGCCGAGTATCACTTTCAAAATCACTGAAAATTCTTCAAGACGCCTTTACACAACTAGAAAAAAATTTTAAAAGACCCACGACCGCCGGAACAACCCCTAAGCTACCCTTATCGGCCCTAAACAAAAAAAAAATTCAAAAAAAATCGAAAATGACCGAGTATCACTTTCAAAATCACTGAAAATTCTTCAAGACGCCTTCACACAACTAGAAAAAAATTTTAAAAGACCCACGACCGCCGGAACAACCCCTAAGCTACCCTTATCGGCCCTAAACAAAAAAAAAATTCAAGAAAAATCGAAAATGACCGAGTATCACTTTCAAAATCACTGAAAATTCTTCAAGACGCTTTTTCACAACTAGAAAAAAATGATCAGAACCCTACGACCTCCGGAACAACCCCTAAGCTACCCTTATTGGCAACTTGAAAGAAAAAAATTTAAAAAAAATCGAAGACGGCCGAGTATCACTTTCAAAATCACTGAAAATTCTTCAAGACGCCTTTACACAACTAGAAAAAAATTTGAAAAGACCAACGACCTCCGGAACAACCCCTAAGCTACCCTTATCGGCCAGTTGTAAAAAAAAAAAGTCAAGAAAAATCGAAAATGACCGAGTATCACTTTCAAAATCACTGAAAATTCTTCAAGACGCCTTCACACAACTAGAAAAAAATTTTCAAAGACCCACGACCGCCGGAACAACCCCTAAGCTACCCTTATCGGCCCTAAACAAAAAAAAATTCAAGAAAAATCGAAAATGACCGAGTATCACTTTCAAAATCACTGAAAATTCTTCAAGACGCTTTTTCACAACTAGAAAAAAATGATCAGAACCCTACGACCTCCGGAACAACCCCTAAGCTACCCTTATTGGCAACTTGAAAGAAAAACATTTAAAAAAAATCGAAGACGGCCGAGTATCACTTTCAAAATCACTGAAAATTCTTCAAGACGCCTTTACACAACTAGAAAAAAATTTGAAAAGACCAACGACCTCCGGAACAACCCCTAAGCTACCCTTATCGGCCAGTTGTAAAAAAAAAAGTCAAGAAAAATCGAAAATGACCGAGTATCACTTTCAAAATCACTGAAAATTCTTCAAGACGCCTTCAAACAACTAGAAAAAAATTTCAAAAGACCCACGACCGCCGGAACAACCCCTAAGCTACCCTTATCGGCCCTAAACAAAAAAAAAATTCAAAAAAAATCGAAAATGACCGAGTATCACTTTCAAAATCACTAAAACTTCTTTAAGACCCCTGAACGCAACTAGAAAAAAATTTGAAAAGACCCACGACCTCCGGAACAACCCCTAAGCTACCCTTATCGGCCAGTTGTAAAAAAAAAAAGTCAAGAAAAATCGAAAATGACCGAGTATCATTTTCAAAATCACTGAAAATTCTTCAAGACGCCTTGACACAACTAGAAAAAAATTATAAAAGCCCCACGACCTCCGGAACAACCCCTAAGCTACCATTATCGCTCCTAAATAAAAAAAAATTTTTTAAAAATCGAAAATGACCGAGTATCACTTTCAAAATCACTGAAAATTCTTCAAGACGCTTTTTCACAACTAGAAAAAAATAATCAGAACTCTCCGACCTCCGGAACAACCCCTAAGCTACCCTTATCAGCCACTTGTAATAAAAAAATTCAAGAAAAATCGAAAATGACCGAGTATCACTTTTAAAATCACTGAAAATTCTTTAAGACGCCTTCACACAACTAGAAAAAAATTATAAAAGCCCCACGACCTCCGGAACAACCCCTAAGCTACTCTTATCGGCCACTTGTAAAAAAAAAATTCAAGAAAAATCGAAACTGACCGATTATCACTTTCAAAATCACTGAAAATTCGTTGAAACGCTTTCATACAACCAGAAAAAAAAATCAAAACCCTACGAATCCCAGAACAACCCTCAAGTTACCCTTATTTTACACTTAAGTCCCTTTGCTGAAGAGTGAAGCCCGTATACACTTTTAGGTCCCCAGGTTCTGATAATATATTTACGTAATTTTTGCTGAGGATTCAGAAAAACTAGGTTCTTTTGCTTGCCGATGGTAAGTTTGATAATTAATAATAATTTAATTGTTTGACGATAAGAAAATAACAGCTCGGTGTTCAGCAAATAATTGAATATGAACGTGATGTGAACCGTACATAGACAAATTCTAGAGTGTCAAAAATTTAATATTAGTATTATCTACTCCATAGACACGAGAAATTGACAGAATTTTGACATTAAAAAATTTAATTCTCGGTGTCCACTGAAGATTAAGTAAAATAAACTTATGGTTATCTTAGAGTACAATCAAGAGAAGATTTTCAGACCCATAATCGATCGATGCACTCATGGACACCGAGTAACAGCCCGATATGTGGCGATTTTTTATTAAAATGACAGAAAGCCGACTGTTAAAAATCCATTCCTTGGTGTCCATTGGAGACTAAGGTAAAAAACTCATGAACATCATAGAGTATACTTTTTAGAAAATTTCTAGACCCCTAATCGATCGATCCACCTCATGGACACCGATTTATAGCCCCATAAATGACGTTTTTTGAGCACAATGACAGAAATTTGACTGTTAAAAATTCAATTTGTGGTGGCCACTGGAGATTAAGGAATAAAACTTATGGATATCATTGCGGAGACTGTATAGAAGATTTTCAGACCCATATTCGATCGATCCGCCCCATGGACACAGTGACGGAGCCCTATAAGTGGCAATTTCTGGCTTACCTCACTGAAATGTGACTATTGAAAATTTATTTCTCGGTGTTAACTGGAAATTAAGGAAAAAAAATCTTATGATAATTATAGACTTTGCCATATTAAAGATTTTCAGACCCTCAATTGATCGATTCACCCCATAGACACCGAGAAACAGCCCTATAAGTGGTGATTTCTGGCTAATTTGACTGAAATATGACTTTTAAAAATCCAGTCCTCGGTGTCCACTGGAAATTAAGAAAAAAAATTTATGGAAATTATAGCATACACTTTGAGGGAGATTTATAAACTTCTATTCGATTGTTTTACCCCATCGGCACAGAGAAAGAGCATCATAACTGGTGATTTCTCGCTTATTTTACTAAAATCTGACTTTTAAAAATTTATTTCTTAGCGTTCACTGAAAATTAAGGAAAAAAACTCATAGAACTTATAGACTACACTCTATTAGAGATTTCCAGCTCCACATTATATCGATCCACTCCAAGCACACAGAGAAAGAGCCCCATAAGCGATGATTTCTGGCTAATTTCACTGAAATTTGTCTTGTGAAAACCCATTTTTCGGTGTTGCAACATAGATATCGTCATGGCGACCCCAGGAACCCAACACTGTCTCAAGATTCATTTTTGTATTATATGTTTATTTAATTTGTTTATTTAGTTAACTTGATTTAAGGTGTGTTTTATTATTTTTGTTATTCGTGTGACGCACCCGGCGACTTGGGTATGTTATGCCGGCTGAGCCGGCGCAGGAGGGCATTAAAGAGCCGAAATTTATTGTTTATTTATATCTTTTGTTATTGTTTTTTTTTAATGGTTAACTAAAGACCATATATATGTATGAACCTATATGAAATTTGGAATTTTGCCGATAAAATCCGACGAAGGAAAATTATTTTGCCCCGCGCATATCGTTTTTTTGGGCATAACGAGGATTGTTTATTACGATTATTGTTAAGTATTTATTATTTATGTTAAATTTTGGTATGCGCTAAATGTCCGCCAGGATAGGCTCGAATTTTGGAGAATCCAAAATCGTAAGAATTGGCCTGGAGAACGCCGTGTAAATTATTTTAGTGCGCCGTAGGATGGCCGTAAAAACGCCAAAATTATTCTAAGTCCCGGGCAAAAATTAGTGAGGGAAATAATTTTGTGCAAAATCAATTATTGAAAATGAAATTTCGAAATTAAAAACTTAGAATAAATTGACGTTTTTCGAACTTCCAAACCTGGCGATAGGTGTCTAAAACGATCCTTCCGTTTCGTTGCAAGTGACTTTTTGGAAAAATGATAAAGTCCCAAATTTGTCGCGGAAAAAGACATCCAGTACCACTGAGACGATTTTCCCTGTAGAGGCTATCCAGAAGGGAAAAACGCTAAGGAACTCAAGTTACCCAGAGTACGACTGTACCAAGGTAAGTGGAGCTCTTCTATTACGGACTCCCCGTACTCCGACCTTCTGTCAGGGTGCGGCAGGTGATCATAGTCGAGTAGGAGGGATCGAGCTGGAGGCTATCCTCTCGATCCTTGGGGACGGCGATTAGGAGGTCGAGGAAGTCGGCTAGATACATCGACTTCGGGGACCTGGGTGGCTGCACCGCGGGAGAAGGGAGTTGGAGACTATCCTCTCGTTTCTCCGGGGGAATCCCGAGTAGGAAATTGACCCACTAGCGCCGCGAACTGGAGTACGCGATTTTTTGGAAACCCCCAGACAGTCGGTAAAACAGAAAACGATCGCGCAAAAAGGTAAACAGGAAAATACCGGGAAGCGCGGATTTGGACATATGAGTGTGTCTACTATTTTGTAAAGGTAATAGAAGGTTTTCCTTTTCACCACGATGTGTAATTATTGTTACTAAATAAAAGAATTCTATTGTTTCTTCTATTACGTTTGTTATGGTTCAATTGGACAATCCCCTTTTTGACCCTGGACATCGGCGAGCTCTAAATTCGAGCCGGGGATTTATTGATACTGTCTAGTACGGTCTATTTTAGGATTTTTGGATCAAGCGAAACTGGACTCGGGTTAATTTAGTAAATTAGATAATAATAGGGGCTAAAATCCCTATTATCACCAATTTTACCCGTTACAGTGTTTACTCGAAATTAAGGAAAATAACTTATAGAAATTATTGACTTCACTGTAATAAAGATTTTCAGTGCCATAATTGATCGTTCCATCCTATAGATACCGAGAAACAGCCCTATCATAGGATGATTTCAGCTAATTTGTCAGAATTTTGGCCTTTGAAAGTTTATCTCTTGTCGCCTTCTGGAGATTAATAAGAAAAACTTATAAAATTCATAGAGTCGAGACTCTACAGAAGAACAACTCTTCCGCTACCTTTATTGCCCTCTTAGTAATAATCAAAATTCATACAAAAATTGAAGACGGCTGAGTATCAGTCTGGAAATCATAGAAGGTTTTCAGGACGCCTTCACATAACTCGGAGTAAATAATCTTTTCTTTTTATTTAGGGGCGATAATGGTAGCTTAGGGGTTGTTCTAGAAGTCGTGGGTCTTTTCAAATTTTTTTCTAGTTGTGTTCAGGCGCCTTAAAGAAGTTTCAGTGATTTTGAAAGTGACACTCGGTTATTTTCGATTTTTCTTGAATTTTTTTTTTTACAAGTGGCCGATAAGGGTAGCTTAGGAGTTGTTATGGAGGTCGTGGGGCTTTTCAAATTTTTTTCTAGTTGTGCAGGCGTCTTAAAGAAGTTTCAGTGATTTTAAAAGTGATACTCGGTCATTTTCGATTTTTTTTGAATTTTTTTTTGCTTAGGGCCGATAAGGGTAGCTTAGGGGTTGTTCCGTAGGTCGTGGGGCTTTTATAATTTTTTTCTAGTTGTGTGAAGGCGTCTTGAAGAATTTTCAGTGATTTCGAAAGTGATACTCGGTCATTTTCGATTTTTCTTGAATTTTTTTTTTTTACAAGTGGCCGATAAGGGTAGCTTAGGGGTTGTTCCGGAGGTCGTGGGTCTTTTAAATTTGTTTTCTAGTTGTGTAAAGGCGTTTTGAAGAATTTTCAGTGATTTTGAAAGTGATACTCAGCCGTCTTCGATTTTTTTTTAATTTTTTTCTTTCAAGTTACCGATAAGGGTAGCTTAGGGGTTGTTCCGGAGATCGTAGGGTTCTGATCATTTTTTTCTAGTTGTGAAAAAGCGTCTTGAAGAATTTTCAGTGATTTTGAAAGTGATACTCGGTCATTTTCGATTTTTAAAAATTTTTTTTTATTTAGGGGCGATAATGGTAGCTTAGGGGTTGTTCCGGAAGTCGTGGGTCTTTTAAAATTTTTTTCTAGTTGTGTGAAGGTCTCTTGAAGAATTTTCAGTGATTTTGAAAGTGATATTCGGTTATTTTAGATTTTTCTTGAATTTTTTTTTTACAAGTGGCCGATATGGGTAGCTTAGGGGTTGTTCCGGAGGTCGTGGGGCTTTTATAATTTTTTTTCTAGTTGTGTTAAGGCGTGTTGAAAAATTTTTATCGATTTTGAAAGTGATACTCGGTCATTTTCGATTTTTTAAAAATGTTTTTTTATTTAAGGGCGATAAGGGTAGCTTAGGGGTTGTTCCGGAGGTCGTGGGGCTCTTATAATTTTTTTCTAGTTGTGTGAAGGCGTCTTGAAGAATTTTCAGTGATTTTGAAAGTGATACTCGGTCATTTTCGATTTTTTTTGAATTTTTTTTTTTTATTAAGGGGTGATAGGGGTAGTTTTGGGGTTTGGTTTGACATTTTCTATACTGTCGATGAATTTATACACTATATAGTGTTCATGCATTTTTTTAGTCACTGAGTCAATTGAAAAATAAAAAATTTTTTTTTGAATTTTTGTTTTTAAAAACAAAACGTTTCAAACTTCAGGTACATAACTATTTCCCCCAGGGTGTGAGTGCTGATTAGCAGTTCGATTCTGGTAAAATCACCTGGAGCACTTAATAGCGTTTAAGATTTCTGTCCATCATCTACCTGAGGGCAGGTAAATTAATATTGGAAGTATTATCAAAAACTTTATAAATTTAAAAGCTATTTCGCGGAGTAATCAGTAAAATGACCCACCTGGAGTCTATCGACTTCCTAATGAGGTCAAACCTGAGGATTATTAAAAAAAATTTTATTAAAAAACTTGTTTTTCCCAGAACGTAACAGTGGTGCTGTTACCAGGATATCATAGTGAATTTGTGAAGTGACTGTTTAAAATTGGACTGAAAATAATAATACTAATAATAATAATAATAATCGTGAGAAAAAATTTTTATACATAATCATATATATGTCGGTTGTATGTAACCATACACGATTTTATAAAACTTTTTTTCCAAAAAATTTTACAATTTAATACATATATTTTTAACTTCCCGCTGAGAAAATTGAAAATTTTCAAAAATCGGGAAGTTAATGGTTTTATCCCGTTTTGCAAAAATCGAATTCTCATCCGATCTCGACGTTCTGAGGGTCTAGGAAGTGTGTGTGTGTGTGTGTGTGTGTGTGTGTGTGTGTGTGTGTGTGTGTGTGTGTGTGAACCGCTTATAACTTTTAAACGGTTTGACCGATTTCGTCGCAGTTGGAACCATTCAAAAGGGCTTGGCCAAAATTAGATTTCGAATACACTTTGGACCGATTCGGACCGGTAGTTTTTGAGAAATCTCGAAAAAACTTAAAAAAATTAGAAAAACGGTAGACCTTGAAGGCCATCCCTGCAACTTCCCGCTAATTTCATACCTAGGTACTTAAAATTGGACTAATGAGGTTTTTGAGCTCGTCGAGCTCAAAATTACAATTTATGTGTTATTTTGATCTCTCCAAGCTCAAATAGATAGCTTTCCTATGCTTTTGAGCTCTTCAAATAAAATTTTTGAATAAATCAACTGATTTTCACGCGGTTGGCAGCATTCGACGCAGTTTTTTCAGCCTCATCAAGGATTTTCAAGTTTAAATTGATAAAACAAGGAAATTTCGGAGTAATTTCGAAAAACCACTTTTTTGGGTTTTTTTTCGTTCACGATATCTCTTGAACGAATTGACCGTTTTTGACCGGCTTGACGGCAATCGACGTAATTTTTAATTTCCCGCTAAGAAAATCGAAGATTTTCAGAATTCGGGAAGTTATTGTTTTCAACTCGTTTTGCAAAAATCGAGTTTTCATAAGATCTCGACGTTTTAAGGTCATAGAAAGCTTCCCTGACAACCCCTGCGATGTTGTCACTATGTCTGCATGTATATATATATATATATATATATATATATATATATATATATATATATATATATATATATATATATATATATATCTTAATATATATATAAATCTCCTGTCACGATGTTTGTCCGCGATGGACTCCTAAACTACTTAACCGATTTTAAATTAAATTGGCACACCGTGAGCAGTCTGGTCCAACTTAAGAGATAGGATAGCTTAGATCTTTAATTATAGTCGCAATTTTATTTTATTGCAAATTATTTGTCTATAATTAATTGACAGTCACAATTATCTGTTAACTCCAAAAGATTCTAACAGATGTCGATACTTTTCGACTGGATTGAGTAAGTAATCAACAGAGGGCACTGCTATGGTAAACCGACAAACGTGTCATATAAGCTACAATTCAATATAAATATCATGATTACCACGTGTTATTGAGGCTAAAGTATAAATTAAATTTATTTTGTAGTAAACGAAATACCGTGAAATTCAATTATTTCTACTTTTTTAATTTTTGGTGTTAGCATAGCCAACCACGCGTTACTTAGACCGAAGTGTAAATCAAATTCAAATTATAGTGACGATAATACAGTGAAATTATTCCTGCTTTTTACTTATTTGTGCTTCATTATTCAAAATTCTATATTTATAAAATATATACATGTAAGTATTATCACATAATTATAATAATTAATTAATATATTAATGAGAAAGTGGTACAAAGCTCCCCACACTTTTTCAATAATTTTACAAATATTTTTTTTTTCATTGTTTTTATTTAACCTCTATCAAAAATTATTTTGCACTTATTATTTCAATGTGCTATAATAATATATTTTTCAGTTTTTTTTTTTCTAATATTTAAACGATTAAATTACTATTTTCAATCAAATGCCACCGAAAAAATCTAACCTCAACAACGCAAGCACCAGAGAGGCACGACGCAAACGTGTTAAAAGAGCTCATCAGTTGGCAGAAAAAATCGAAACAGGAAATACAGCTCAAAGAATCAAGACAGCAGAAGGTCGTGCACAAGAACAGCCTGATACACGTCTGCAACAGAATGTTACGGGAACAAGAGCGGCACAAGAACAAAACATAGCTACATTACGAGTACAGGAAGGACAATTTCAATACATACATGTAAGTATTATCACATAGTTATACAAGTTAATTAATATATCAATGAAAAAATGGTACAAAGCTCCCCACACTTTTTCAATAATTGTATAAAGATTTTTCTTTTATTGTTTTTATTTAACCTTTATTAAAAATTATTTTGCACTTATCATTTCAATTTCATTGTGCTATAATAGCATGTTTTTTAGTTTAGACACTAACTGAATTTTTTACATTGTGTCAAAGATTTGATATTTTTGGCCGATTCGCAAAGACATTGCTATATGGTGATGTTCCGCGTTATTTCACATGGAACAAATTCAGTAAAAAATGGGAACCACGAAAACAAGGAAAACGACATCCTTCCATTCCAAGCATATTCAAAGCTAAGACATTGGGGTGACTTTACATAGTACATCCAAAGCAACGTGAGTGCTTCTATTTACGTTTGTTATTGGTGAATGTGCCTGGACCAACGTCTTTTGAATTTCTGCGAACAGTTAATGGTCGAGTATTCAATACATACCAAGATGCATGTCGTGAACTGCAATTGCTAGAAGACGATAACCATTGGGACTTAGCGCTTGTTGATGCTGCGTTGACATCAATGCCCAATAACATTCGTCAGCTGTTTGCAATTATTTTGACGACGTGTTATCCATTGCAAGCACAAACTTTGTGGGAAAAATATAAAAATTGCATGACTGAAAGCATATTGCACCGAATTAGACAAACAGATCAATGCCAAAACATAGATTATACGCCAGAGATGTATAATGAAGCATTGGTGTTGATCAAGGATTTATGTGTTCTAATTTCAAATTTACCACTTAATCATTATGGTATGCCATCACCTAATCGCCCAGCTACTGACTTAGTCAATACCGATTTACAACGAGAACAACAATATGACCATGGAAATTTAGCCACGATTATCACGAACAGTGAGCCATTACTAACAGCAGAACAAAAAATTATTTATGATCGGATTATGCTGGCTGTTGCTGCTGAACAAGGCGGTATTTTTTTCTTGGACGCATCAGGTGGAACCGGTAAGACATTTTTAATATCGTTGATTCTTGCCAAAATACGGTCGCAACAGAAAATCGCATTGGCAGTTGCATCGTCAGGCATTGCGGGTACTTTACTGGATGGTGGGCGAACGGCACATTCAAAATTCAAGCTGCCATTGGATATTCATCATAAACCAGATGCAATGTGTAACATCAAAAAGAATAGTGGAATAGCTGCAGTGTTGCGGAAGAGTTCTATAATAATTTGGGATAAGTGCACAATGGCGCACAAATATTCACTTGAAGCATTGCATAGAACTATGCAGGATTTAAACAGCAATAATAAACTTTTCGGTGGTACTATCTTACTTTTGTCTGGTGATTTCCGTCAGACCTTACCGGTTATACCTCGCTCAACTTTCGCGGATAAGATTAATGCATGTTTGAAACAATCATTCTTATGGCGAAGTGTTGAAACACTTCGATTGACCATAAACATGCGGGTACAGTTGCGAAATGATCCATCAGCACAAATATTTTCCGAGCAATTACTAGATATTGGGAACGTTAAAATAGAACTGCAACCGAATACGCAATGCATCAAACTGCCAGACAATTTTTGTACTGTTCTTCGAGATAAAAATGAATTGATTCAGAGTATTTTTCTGGATATACAGAATAATTACTTGAATCATAACTGGCTCAGTCATCGGGCGATTTTGGCAGCCAAAAATGTTGATGTTGACGAAATTAACTTCCAGATACAACAGTTGTTACCAGGCGATCTCTGATGTTTTTTAAATCAATCGATACTGTTGTTGATGAAAATGAAAATGTAAATTTTCCAACTGAATTTTTGAATTCACTAGATATACCTGGAATGCCACCCCACAATCTTCAATTAAAGATTGGTTCCCCGATTATTCTCCTACGTAATTTGAATCCACCTCAATTATGCAACGGTACACGTTTGATCATCAAAAAGATCACCGGAAACATTCTTGAAGCAACCATTTTAGCTGGTAAGTTTAAAGGAAAAGTGGTCCTGTTGTCACGTATTCCAATGATACCGTCAGATTCTACCATACCTTTCAAACGGCTACAGTTTCCAATTCGTTTAGCTTTTGCCATGCCAATAAATAAGTGTCAAGGCCAAACAATGTCCATTTGTGGTTTAGATTTGGAAAATCCGTGTTTTTCTCATGGGCAACTATATGTTGCATGTTCACGTGTTGGGAAACCGTCGAATCTATTGGTGTTAGCTAATGAAAAGTTAACCAAAAATATTGTGCACCGATTAGTGCTAAATTAAATTGAAATTGAAAGTATTTATAATTTAAAATAATAAATATTACTGTTAAAGATTTAAGACTATCTGCTTTACCTACCTCATTCATAAGTTTAAATGTCATATGTTATTCACTAACAACTTTGTAATATGCTCATTCGTTACAAAATTAAATGGAAATAATAAATTTAAAAATTAATTCTTTTGTATTGATTTCTGCTTAATATAAACTGTAAGAAAATTTTAATCAATCGTGTTCAACGTCCTTCCCCTTCAAATCCCAATCCCGTGAATTTGTGTACCAACTTCAAAATTTCCGTCTTGGTTCGTAAATAATTTCATTGTACTAAAGGGTTATAGACGTAGAAAATCTGTCATGGAGGTCACCATATTTTTTTACAAATACCATCTATGTAAAAAGCATGGTGGTCCCCGTGACTGATGTTCTCCTACCGTTCCTCTTAAATTGTATACTACAATGTAATATAACAATAACTTTAGCCACAGCAACGCGTGGCCGGGTCTGCTAGTATATATATATATACACGACACGGTGTGTGTATGTGTGCGTGTGTGGGTGTGTGAGCTCTTCGAGCTCAAAAGCATTAAACAGCTATCTCTTTGAGCTCGGAGAGCTCGAAATAACACAAAAATTATATTTTTGAGCTCGAAGAGCTCAAAAACAAAACAAGTGAAATGTTGGGTGCTTAGGTATGGAGTTAACGAGAAGTTGCAGGGATCGCCTTTAGGGTTAACCGTTTTTCTAATTTTTTTTTTTTACGAAGTCTAAGTTCACAAGAATTTCAAATTTTAAACTTAAAAGCGCCTTTGTTTTTAAGTAGAATGGTAGAAAATAAGACAATGGTTTTCTTCATGTTTATTTTTGCTAATTTTTAGTCTATAAACTTTTATGTTATAAATTACATTACATTATTTATTACATTATTACATTATTACACCATTACATGTCTATGAAGTCAAATTTTATTTTCAAACGATATTTTTAGCATCGGTACTTTTAATAAGTACATAGTAGGATTTAATTTTGTATAATATTCAATTAATTATGAATAATGTAAAATTAGTTCTTAGTTATCAATACACTGTGTTAAATAACACAAATAATAAGTCTTAATGCTTTATCGAGAAATAAGATTAGCTTATAATAATGATGAGACGTTAAACAACCTATCGGTTGTACGGCGCAGGTCGTTACGCATCGGCCTGGCAAGTGCGTGACTCGGGTTCGATTCTTGATCAGGGCAGATACGATTTCCACTTTATTTTTATAGTTTGTGAAAAATATGTCTAAATAAGGTATCAATCTTCCGAAATTAGAGTTAGCGCTACATAAAATTAAAACAAAATAAAAAATAAATCAAATTTTCGCTGAAATTTCCGCATTCGGCCGGAAGTGCCCAAACACAGCTCCTGTTAAAAGCGGAACTGAAAATTCCAATTTTAAAAGGTTCTTCACGGAAATTGGATTTTTGCACACCCTTTGGACTGGACCCTCCAGGGCTCTGGATGAAGCCACCTACGAATATTGTGTGCGTTTTGTGTTTTTTTGTGTTTGTCTGTGTAGTCAGACTGTTGGAAGAAGGGGGAAAAGTAGAAAAGGTATTTGTGTGGGTAAGGCGTTTCGTGTAGACAGTGACACACATTCATCAGCCAGGCCTTTAGTGTCACTGCCTCGGCCCAGGACGCCTGTGGAGTAGGAGGTGGAAATTGTTATATATTGAAACAGGCGTGAGGACAAGCTCATGCGAGAGGCAATGATGTTAGTGCCATCTCGAATCTTGGACCTGAACCCAATATATATACTAGCTGACCCGGCAAACGTTGTTTTGCCATGTGAATAATTTCTAGAGAATTTCTAGTGTCGAAAAAAAATTACTAACTTATTGGAAGTGTATAAGGATGTGGAATATGAGTGAAAAAGGCCTGGAGCGCTGTGAACGATGAGGGAATGTTGTTTAAAAATAACAAAACACCAAACATTAATTGTTTTAATTTATTAAAAGTAATAATTATTTATATAATTAATTAATTACATAATATTAATCTCTTAATTCTGCAGTGTGAACAATATTTTTTGTTAGCCCGTCTAATCTCATGACTTCATTGCGTTCAGCTCGTGTATCGTCTGATTGTTCTTGACGCAATTGCGCCATTCTCACACGCGCTCTAGTATTTTCTTCCTGAACTTGTTCTTCGGTTCTTTGGGCTCTTCTATTTCGAATGCTTCTAGATTTATTTGTATCACGGCTCAAATTGGCCCCTTTGCGTTTTGTTGGCATTGTTCACTGTACAATACAAAACACACATGAATAGAACTGATTGAATTATTTAATTATTATATTAATCATTTATTTTATCTTTGATTACATTAAATATACATGCAAAAATTAGATAGTTTCACGAAAGCGAAAAATTTTATGTTTCTTAATTATATCGAAAATACATATTGTTAGAAATAGTAAAAAAAAAAATTCTGTCGAAGTTAGAGCTCTTATAAGTAAACACAAAAAAAAAAATTTCCCAATTGTAATAAAAATCTAACTTTCACCGAATTCGTTTCTCACCATTCCCAACAATATTTTCGTTATAAATAAGAAAAAATAATTCTGATTTTATAATAAACGTAAAAAATAATTTATACTTACAACTCAATAGCCGTTGTTTGCGGGAACTCGTGACACGTGTTGAGTATTTTAGAGGTTATGTAAGTCACTCAATTAACTGATCGTGCGATTTACACTCAAAATTAATAATTTTATTATTTATTAATAATTAATTATATTCAATAATATTAGTTATTAATAAATAAATAATAAAGTTACTCGAGAATATATTTGACATGAGAGTTACACTAAGATAGTAAAAATGTTTAACTACTACGCTTGAAGCATAAACACTAATAATAGCCGAAAACTGTAGAGGTAACATCCCTACTCCGTGCTGTTTACAGGGTGAGAAGTGACACCGGTAGACTCATGGAGGGGATAACTTACGAAGTGATAATAATTGATGTTATCGAGCGGGATAGAAAATGATAAAATTATGAAAATGACTATTAAAAAGCAAGGGTTGGTGATAAAAAAGTGCAAATTTAGAGTTGTATGTATTTTTTGATGCCACATAGTAAAAAAATAAAAAAAAAATTTTTGGGGTGAACACCCCTTATCACTTAGAGGTTAGAAAAATAGATAGTAGCCGATTCTCAGGCTTACTGAATATGCATAAAAAATTTCATGAGAATCGGTCAAGCCGTTTCGGAGGAGTATGGGAACGAACATTGTGACACGAGAATTTTATATATCCACAGATTCGGTAGAATCTGGCGCCAAGTCCCGTTCAAACGGAGCGCCAGACTACCGAGTGTGTATATA
Organism: Cotesia glomerata; assembly: GCF_020080835.1. NCBI lineage: Eukaryota > Metazoa > Arthropoda > Insecta > Hymenoptera > Braconidae > Cotesia > Cotesia glomerata. The sequence continues at coordinate 746,582 of NC_058167.1, read as the reverse complement.
CCGTAAGCAGAACGGTTTTTTGAGGTTGCATAATTTTATTAATTTTACAGACCTTTTTTTCCTTCAAGAATACTTTATAATAATATGTTACATCTTATATTATCACTATTAACTAATTATAGTTAGTGATAAATATGAATTCTATTTAAAATTCATAAAATTCACTGACACAAACTATAGCGACTCAGATTTTTAGATTTTAACTTTTTTCTTATGGGGAACATAACCTCCCGATGATAGAAAAATATGAAACTATAGTTCAAAAAAAAGGTAGATACGCGACGGAAGCTTATGCGCTGTGAGCACGTGTGTATATTATAAATATATATATGTCGCTGTATAACGTGTTATAGACACGTTACGTGTTATGTGGTGCTGTAAGCGCTTAATGCATCCAACGCGAACGCACCCAAAGATATTTCACATCCTGCATTTACACATGCCGGGGTGCGTTGGAATTATTTTTACGTAAAGTATAGCTTAATGGAAATAGTTTTCCATGAAAAGAAAAATGCAGCCAACGTAATATTAAAGTTGGTACTGTAGAATAGATGAAGTAAACTAAAATCTTAGAGACTCTCACAAATGTTACTGAACTAAAGTATCTTGTCTGCAATTATTTTGTTATTTATTCACTTTTAATTTCCAACATAACAGTATTGAAATTAAATGATCAATTTTTTGAGTTACAAAAATTATCAAGTTTTTTTCTACGATTATATGAAATATAATGATTTTGATTGATAATTTAGTTTATTAATCTTAACCAAAGAGTATATGCGGCTTATTTATATAAAATTTTATTAATGTAACTAGATATTGTACGAAAAATAAAGATTAATTTATTAATATTACAATTTTAGGAACATTTAATTTTCGCGGGATTTAATTTTCGCGGGAAAGGTACAAATTTTGAATTAAACATTTTTTTAATTACAAAAAATGTTAAGATTTTTTTTATTATAAAATCTTTAGAATTAACTATTAAACAACTTTACATGTGAATTTTTTAAAATTATTCATATTTTCTTCTAACTAAATTTTATTTAGTAACAACAGTCAATACTTAAAAGAGCTAAAATTGTTTGGGTTTGCTTTCATCAAAAAAGTCAGCTAATCAAAGTCTTAAGGTGCAATTTCATGCTGACGCTTGACGCTGGCTTAGAGCGTCAAATGAGCTTAAATTGTATATATACAATTATATATAAAACTATATATAGTTTCGACTGGAGCGCCATCTTAAATTAATGCAGCGTCAGTCAAAACTAAACATTGTTTAGTTCGTAAGAATCAGCGTCAAGCGTCAGCATGAAATTGCACCTTAAGGAAGTCCTTTCGCTCCAGTTGAGTCATAACAACTGTAGTAGTAAATTTTCAATAAATTAAAATACAAAACCCATAAAAATTCCTAAAATTAAAAAATAAATAGTATATGAGGCATTAATCGTTGAAATATTGAAAATTAAAAAAAAAATAGTTAAATACAAAAATTAATTTGACTGTTGTAAATCAGCTGTTAGTAACCTGTTCGTGATTTAGCAACGCTTTATTTCGGTTGTTTACATTTTCATTTGCACAATATAACCTTAACCGTGTTTAACTTTTTGCAGACAGTGTAAATAAATAAATTAATTAAAAATGTTTAGTCACAAAACCATAACATTCTAATCTCTCATGGCAGGAATGCTAGTATTTTTTAATTATTGTTTTATTTTTCAATTATGAATTATGAAAATTTGTTAACAATAAATTAACTAATAAGTATGCATGAAAAACATAAGCGCGTTAAAGTTTAGTTTGAATTTATTGAATGGTCTGAAGCTCGCGCGCTACGCAACGTTGCCAAATCTTTTGACTCCATTTTATTGTAGGTAACTTGAGAATTTTTTGTGATTTTTAAATATTAATTTCTCAATAAATATATCGGTAACTGATATATTTTATTGCAAAAAAAGAAACCTGAATATTTCGAAAATCTGATTTTTAGTTTTTTTTTACTTCATCTAATCCATGACTGATAGTATAATTCGAGAAATACTGCAAACGTCTGATTTTCTCGTAAGACTGAACAAATACTAACATTTAAAAATTTTATTTTTTCAAAAATTTGTCCGGTAAAGTATAATTTAAACCTCAATATAAGATAAATAAGGACCTTAACTATTAGAAAAAAATTAAATTTACTCATAATCTAATATTTTTTATTTTACATTGGCGGCGAAAGGACCTCCTTAAGTAATTCTGTTCGAGCGGTGTACAGAACTACGATATCTCAGTAGTAGGTGTCTGTAAATGGCATTTCAATCGAATTGAGCGGAAGTTTTAAACGACGATATTCTTTACATAACACTTATATTAATTATGAGTTTGACGAATTGTGTTATTTCTTAACAACAATATGATAATAATAATAATCATTAAAATAATAATAATAACGAAAATACCAACAATAACAATAAAGATAACACTGAAAGTTGTCATAATAGTAACAATAAATTAATGATGAAAATAATAGTAATAATAATATTTATCATTATTAATATTATTGTTATTAAATTATTAAGCATTAAAGTATTAAATTTAAATTTACAACTACCACAACTACAAAAAGTGTTAAGATTTTTTTTCAAATTTATGTGAAATTAAAAGCTTACAATCGATAATTTAGTTTATTAATCTAAGCCAAAGAGTATTCGTGGCTTATTTATATAAAATTTTATTAATGCTGCTAGATATTGTACGAAAAGTGATACTTAAAATGATTTATATTGAAACTTTATAATCATTCAATTTCTGCGGGAAAAATACAAAATTTGAATTAAAAATTTTTTTAAAAACAAAAAATCTTAAAATATATTTTTTAATATAAAATCCCTAGAATTAATTATTAAATAACTTTTCATCTGTATTTTTCTAAATATATTTTTTTCTCATTCAGTGGCATTTATTCACTAGAGTCAATATTTAAGGACCAGTTTTTCAATCCAGGATAAAATTTTATCTAATGATGAAAATATATCTATATATTTCATATATATAAATATACTGGCAGTAATACTTTTATCCTGGATAAAATTTTATCTTGATTTGAAAAACTGGCCCTAAAAGAGCTAGAATTGTTTGATTTTGCTTTCTTCGGAAGTCAGCTGATCAAGATCTGAGTAATTCTGTTCGAGCAATGTACAGATACTACAAACGTCTTGATGATTGTTGCCTGTAGGTGGCAGTACTTGTTAATTGAGCGAAGTTTGAAACAATGATATTCCTTACATAATACGAATATTAATTATAAGTTTACGAATTATGATCTTTACTAACAACAATATGGTAATGACACTAAATAATAATTAAAATAATAATAATTATAATAACGACAATATTAACAATGACAATAAGGATAATATTGAAAATATTTATAATGGTAAAAATAAATTGATAATACTATTTATCATTATTGTCATCGATATTGTTTTTAAATTATTAAGTATTAAAGTATTAAATTTAAATTCACAACTATCACAACTACAAAAATGTAAAAATTTTTTTTAAATTTATCTAAAATTAAAAGCTTACAATTGATAATTTAGTTTATCAATCTAAGCTAAAGAATGTTCGCGGCTTATTGATATAAAATTTTATCAATGCTGCTAGATATTGTACGAAAAGTAATACTTTAAATGATTTATATTGAAACTTTATAAACATTCAATTTCCGCGGGAAAAATACAAACTTTGAATTAAAAATTTTTTTAAAAACAAAAAATGTTAAAATATTTTTTTTAATATAAAATCCCTAGAATTAATTATTAAATAACTTTCCATCTGTATTTTTCTAAATATGTTTTCTTTTCATTTAGTTGCATTTATTAACTAGAGTCAATATTTAAGGGCCAGTTTTTCAATCTAGGATAAAATTTTATCTAATGATAAAATATATCTATATATTTCATATATATAAATATACTGGCATCATAATTTTATCCTGGATAAAATTTTATCTTGATTTGAAAAACTGGCCCTAAAAGAGCTAGAATTGTTTAATTTTGCTTTCTTCGGAAAAGTCAGCTTATCAAGATCTGAGTAATTCTGTTCGAGCAATGTACAGATACTACAAACGTGTTGATGATTGTTGCCTGTAGGTGGCACTACTTGTTAATTGAGCGAAGTTTGAAACGATGATATTTCTTACATAATATTTATTAACCAGTCTAAATACACAACAGACTAAACGTTGTTCGAGTTCTACTTTCTTGGGATAAACCAGCTGTTCAGTGTCTGGGGAATTTTCATTGAAGATAGTGTACATTCTATAATCTCATGGTTGTTGCCTGTAGATGGCACTGTCATTCAATTCGGCGAGTTTTAAATAATCTTAATCTCTTGATAATACGTAACATAACTAAGCGTTTGATACATTGTGTCATTTACTAACAACAATATCATAATAACAACAACAATAATAGTAATTATAATCCGAACAAAAACAGTTTCACTGTAAAAAAAATCGCGCCAAGGCCACGTTCATAAGACTATTAACAGCCGAGACCAGTGATTGCAGTTTCAATCGGCTTAGCGAAACGAATGGAAATTTTGAAAAAACGTTTTTAGAGATAATAGATAATTTAATAAACTATTTCACCACAAAGCGTTTTTTTCAAAAATTTCATTCGTTTCGTGAAACCAATCGAAACTGCAATTGCTCTGCTGTTGGGAGTGCGACAGAGATAGTTCCGTTGAACTCCGTGAGAGCAAAGCGAGAAAAAGATGGTCTCGCCTGTTAAGGAAAAAAAAATTTTTTTTTTCTTTACAAAAAGATATAAAATAGAAAAATGAAAAAATCAACAGACTCGATAGAGTCTGGCGTCAAGTTCCGTTCTCAAGCCAGACTACCGAGTGTGTATATTTATTTATTTCTTTATTGCATATAACCCAACAGCCTTTAAGGCCAATAAGAAGGTTACAAAAAGATACATATAGTGATTCTGATTTGTACATGTAGCCAAAATATAATAATATATATAAAAACATTTGATATTATAAGTATTTAGATTATATAAGGTACAATAGTATTAAAACTAAGTATGAATATCAATATCATAGTGTAAGATAACATTGATATATTAAATTATAACAATGAAGTTGTGTGTGTATGCAATAATTACATAATCAACCTGCAAGATGTTAGTACATTAGTTGTTAGTACATTAAAGATGTGTGTATGCATACAGATTATAAGCAGTTATACACACAACCTTCTAGTAATGTTATATACTTAATAAATAGAATAATTCATAATATTAGGTTCCATAATGCTGAGGTTAATAAATAGTAGTTAATATAATAAATAAATAACAATTCATGAGTTTAGGTATTATTTGTGGGTGTAGTATTTGTGGGTGTAGATGCTGGAGAATGGTAATCTGTTTGCCTGGAGTTTATGACAATAATTGTAAGTTCTCTGATACTAGTACGCGATGCAAAGTCGAGTAGGTCAATATTACTACACTGTTGTACAATGGAGTTGCATGCATTGATAAGTCTATTGATCGGTGACGAGAGCATGAAATTACTTTTCTGTCGTGGTGGATAGAAAGGCTGATTATATCGAACAGATCTATTAGGAGCTAATATTGGAATTCGTTCAAGAAGCTTGGGGCATTCAATTTTATTGGATAGAATACTAGATATTAAAAGTACTGATGCACAAGTTCTTCTTTCTTCCAATGTTAATATGTTAGCATCAACACACATGGTTAGATAGTTAGAACCTCTAGCTGGATAAATTCCAGATTTTTTGAAAGAAAAATATTTGACAAATTTACGCTGGACTTTCTCAATATTATTTATATGATTTCTGTAAATTGGTGACCACACAACTGCAGCATACTCAAGTTTAGGTCTGACAAGTGCAACATATAAGGCTTTAATAACATTAAGATTCTTGAAATTTTTAGTCATGCGAATAACAAATCCCAGGGTTTTTATAGAAGATCTAATAATATTAGAGTAATGGTTTGTAAAGGTAAGCTGGGAGTCGTATGTAACACCGAGATCATTAACTTGATAGACCCTATCTAATATCATTCCATCAATACTGTAGTTATATAGTATAGGGATTCTCATTTTATGAAATGTGATGATTTTACATTTGGTCCGATTTAGTAACAGCTTATTGTCACTGCACCACTTTACAAAGACAGTTAGGTTGTCCTGTAGATAAGTACAGTCACGAATACTGTTAACAGCTAAGTATATTTTTGCGTCATCAGCAAATAGGTCTAGGAATACCGAAAGAACAGATCCAACATCATTTATGAATATAAGAAAGAGCAGGGGGCCAAGGTTGGATCCTTGAGGGACACCTGAAGTTGAGTAATATGTTGGAGACAGGAAGCCATTGTATAGCACAATATTTTTCCTTCCTGTTAAATAGGATATTAGTAGGTTGGCTAGTTGTTCAGGTATTCCTAGTTCAATTACTTTCCTTACCAGTATTGTGATATCAACCTTATCGAACGCTTTGGAGAAATCAGTGTGGATAACATCAACTTGTTTTCCGTCAGATAGGCTGTCTGCAATGTATTGAGTATAGGGAAGTAGGTTTGTGACTACCGATCTATTCTTTAGAAACCCATGCTGATGAGTAGAGACGTACTGTGTAAAGTATGATAGCAGTAGGTCATAGACTAACATTTCAAGGATTCTCGCAAACGCAGGAATAATTGATATAGGCCTATAGTTTTCAAGATTTGTGTTTTCGCCTGATTTATGTATGGGACAAACTTTAGCTGTCTTCCAGATAACTGGAAAAGCACCTTTAGTTAGGCAGTCATGGAATATTATTTTTAAAGGTAGTATTAATGGCCTATAACATTCCTTCACAACCTGACAGGGTATACCATCAATACCCGCCGACATTTTGTTAGGTAATTTTTTAATAGCTCTTATAATATCTAATTCAGAGGGTAATTCAAGACCTCCCATATGCTTAGTATTGCAATCTGTTAGGTATGAGTATACTCTGTTATCAAGTTGTTCGTAGACGCTGCTGAAAAATTTTGCGAAAGAAGCTACTATTAACTGAGGGTCATCAACATAATTACCTGATTATTACCTGATTAAAAAGCTCCTAGGGAATTGACAGCTAGTTGATTTAGATTTTACATGGTTCCAAAAGGATTTTGGATCCAAGAAGAGTTTGTTTTCAGTCTGCTCTATATAATTTCTATATGCTAATTTAATTTTGATTTTGAGAGCTTTCCTATGGTGTTTGTATTGCTCAAGAAGATATGCTGACATGCCTAAGCTATTTTTATAATTCCTACGAAGTTGTTCTTTAATTTTACATTCATAGATGATTTCAGAGGTGAACCACGGTGGGTATTTAGATGGATTGTAAGATCTAGTTTTAGTGCGTGGTATTGATTTTGAGAATGCTAAGTCTAATTGACTATAGAGATAGTTACACTTGTCATCGGGAGTATCTAAGTCGTATAATGGTTCACAATTTATAGATTCAAGTTTAGTTATGAGACTAGTTTTATCAATTTTATGAAAATTATAATTACCCAGAGGCTTTTTAATAATATGTTTTGGTTTTACCATAGATACTTGGGTCATAATCCTTAGTGCAGGATGATGAGGATCAATTTTGACCAGTGGTGTTACATCTTTATCCACTGAGCAGTCAATTGATGAGAATATTAGATCAAGTATTCTACCATGTGTGTTCAGGACCCTATTAAATTGTTTTAAATTATTAATTAATGAGAAATTAGTTAAAAGATCAGCCTTTAAATCCAAGTTTCCAGCAATAGCATCAATGAAGTGTGGTGAGTTGAAGTCTCCAAGCAGTACCAGTTCTCCAGCATCCATGATAGAGTGAGACGAGAGGAGCTCTAGAAGGTCGGAGTAGATATGCACATGCAGGTCTGGTGGAATGTATATGTTAACAAGATGTATTTTAATACCAAGATTAGTAAATAATAATCCTACAATCTCAACCTGAGGGAAGAGTTGCAGAATATCATCAAACTTTATCAATTGTACATTAAGTGTACTCTTGCATGCAATCAGTACACCCCCTCCAGAACGCCTGAACTCCTCTCGTCTGTCACACCTAAAAACAGAGTAATTATTATTAAAAATTTCATGATTTAATACACCAGATTTTAGCCATGTTTCAGTGAATACATAGAAATCATACTCAGCTAAATACGTATTACGATATATATCGTCCAATTTAGAGTTTATGCCTCTGACATTTTGATAGTATATTGTAAGATTATGTAAGCTAGAGTTTATTGTGTTATTAATGGAGTTGAAGCTGTAGTATTCCGAGGAGTCTTGACTATGGTCGGTTGTCCATTCCGAGTTACAATCCTCAAATTGGTCTCGCCCGCTGCTATCCGTTCCTGGAGTTGTAGACGTACTCTCCTGTGTTCGCTTCTCTGGAGTTCGGTACGATCCTGGACAATAGCCAGATTTTGGACTAGTACTGGGGGGCTCTTCTCCCTCTTGGCTTTTATCAGTCCCGAGATGAGCTGGTCAACAGAAGCTTGATCAGTAAACCTGACTTTTATTGGCCTAGGATGGAGTGAGTTATTTATATATTTACCAATCCTAGAGCAGGATGATATTGTACAGTTATTTGCGAGAGAGTCACAAATTTCTTGTATTTTGATCAGGTCATTCGATTGACGTTCATTTAAGGAAGCATTGTGCGGTTCTTTAATACCTAGGAATAGGGCATTATTTTTCTTAGATATTCGCTCATCGACTTCTTGTAGAATAATGTTACTATCCACGTTTGTTTCAAGGTTTGATATTTTGTTGGCTAGCTCTGTAATTTTATCATCATATGAACCTATAATGTTGGTATTTGACGTTATCCGAGCTTCACAGCTACTGATTTTATCTTCGACGTTATATATTCGGTTGTTAAACTGTTCTGTGAAAGATTGGACTTGGGATTTGAGTTCATTGACACTTGAGACAACTGTGGCAAGCTCATTCTTGACATCATTTTTGAAGTCATTCCGAATTGCGGTGACGTCGTCCTTAAGGTCATTTCTCAGTGCGAGTATTTCTTTTTTTAACATTTCTCGAAATTCTTCTGAAGAAGAGGAACCTCGCCTACCACAACATCGTTGAAATATTCCACTAGTTGTGGGCCCTGCCTGTTTGGCACAGCCCGGGTGATAGTAGGCCATACATTTCACACACTGATAATGCTCCTTGGCAATGGAATTTGAGCAACCACGACATTTTGATCCAGGCGGAGCATTGGCAGTTTTTATTTCAGTATTTTCAGACATGTTTAAGTTTACTAATTACGTTAATTAGTTGATATGATATTCGTAAACAAAAAGAATGAGCACTGTCACAACATGTGTATTGAACAGTTTAAGTCATGTGATATTTGAGCACCACTGGTAATTGAACATATAGATACGGCTCTGGGCAGCTTGAAATGTTTATGACGTATATTGTAGGCACTTCTGATAAGAGATCACGTGAATACGGCACTGAGCAGCTCAAGTGAATAAAGTCACGTCGCTACTGAAAATTATTTAACAAATGGCTTAACACAGTATTTATAAGTAAGTTTGACGATGTGAGACTATATCACTCATTTAAAATTGAGTTGCCAATGTAGATATACTGTTGGAGTACAAATTAACTTAAAAACTGCGCAATAATAATTATTTGTTAAAAAAAAATACACCACGTGTCACATGGCTATTTTACCGGCTTGAGCACCGAATTTAAGATTTAATTAATTTAATTTATTTATCTGCACAGTTTAGTTATGTAATTATATTAAAGTATTAATTGAGCACTTATAAACACTTTATGATTAACTTCAAAACTGCGCAATATTAATTATTTATGAAAAAATACACCACGTGTCACATGGCTATTTTACCGGCTTGAGCACCGAATTTAAGATTTAATTAACAATGTAGATATACTGTTGGAGTACAAATTAACTTAAAAACTGCGCAATAATAATTATTTGTTAAAAAATACACCACGTGTCACATGGCTATTTTACCGGCTTGAGCACCGAATTTAAAATTTAATTAATTTAATTTATTAATCTATCTGCACAGTTTAGTTATGTAATTATATTAAAGTATTAATTGAGCACTTATAAACACTTTATGATTAACTTCAAAACTGCGCAATATTAATTATTTATGAAAAAATACACCACGTGTCACATGACTATTTTACCGGCTTGAGCACCGAATTTAAGATTTAATTAATTTAAGTTATTTATCTGCACAGTTTAGTTATGTAATTATATTGAAGTAATAAAAGAGCACTTATAAACACTTTATGATACAAAATATAAATTAATAACAATTATAACATATAACAATCAATCTGTATATACGGAGCACTTTGGAGACCGTGTGCGCAGTTTGGCTCATGCAATATATATTTGTATATATTTGTATAGTGTATATACCGTAAGCAGAACGGTTTTTTGAGGTTACAAATTTTTTTTCAAATTTATTTTGATTTTTTTTCTATATGATATTTTATAATAGTAGTTCATGCTTTTTATTACGCGTATTACTTGATTATTATCAATTTTCTTTATAATTTCTATTTAAAATTATTAAAAATAATCAGCACAAACTATAGCGACCCTGATTTTTAGATTTTAACTTTTTTCTTATGTAAAAAGCGGACGGCCAGAGACTAAATAATATAAGGATGCATGCTAATCTTATAATAGATGGGAAACTACAGTGAAAAAAAGATATTTGACAGCTTGTAATTACACACGCCAGGCGGCGCAAGAATAACTTTTACATGAACTATAGCTTAAAGGGGATAGTTTGCCACCGGAAATGTATTAAATTAAAATTGTCAATTTTTATTATAATTACAAAAAATACTGAAATCCGAACAAAAACAGTTTCACTGTAAAAAATTGCGCTAAGTCCACGTTCATAAAACTCATCTCAATAACATTTGCACTTTACAAAAAAAATTAGGCTCGTTTTAATAATTTTCATTCTCTGCAAAAAGATGTGGAATACAAAAAAATACCAAGAAACCGTCATAATGTTGAAAAAATTGAAAAAAAATTTGTTGAAAATTAAAAAATAAAAAAAAAAATTTTTATCGTACTTGGCGCGCGTCATTGAGTACCCCAAATTTTTTCAGGATAAATAAACATCCTTTTAATGCTGAGAAATTTATAAGTAAGTCAACCTATGTTATTTCATAATAAGTTTTACAAAAGTTAGGTAAAATTGACATGTCATACGCAGTTATGCAAACTACATATAAGTCGATACGTATGTACACGTTGGGTCGGTTGCATTGTGAGAATTGTGTTTACTAAAAAATAAAACATATGGCCGACTAAATTGGGACAATGCGGTGTGAGTTCCAATCACAATGTGTTAATTACAATTAAACGAAGCAATATCAAACTTTAATATTGCATAAGGTTCTTCATTAAAGATTAATGACGAAGCTGAAAAAAAATGAATCCAAAAATTTTATATAATTTCAGATTTCTTGAACACACCACCATATTGACAGTTGTTCTCACTAAAGATCTAAAAAAAATTTTAAGAACGGGTTTTTTCACTAAAACTGATAATTAATACACTAAGCAATGTTTTCAATGAGTTCAGTATTCTTGACTAATTAAATCTATATAAATATATAATATGATTGTATATATACAAGCGAAATCGATTTTTCTTGAGTTGCAATTCTTCCGAAAAAATTTGGGGTACTCAATGACGCGCGCCAAGTACATTAAAAAATTTTTTTTTTATTTTTTAATTTTCAACAAATTTTTTTTCAATTTTTTCAACATTATGACGGTTTCTTGGTATTTTTTTGTATTTCACATCTTTTTGTAGAGAATGAAAATTATTAAAACGAGCCTAATTTTTTTTTGTAAAGTGCAAATGTTATTGAGATGAGTTTTATGAACGTGGACTTGGCGCAATTTTTTACAGTGAAACTGTTTTTGTTCGGATTAGATATACATATGGGGCATTCCACGCCAAATCGGATAGCATTCTGCCTTTGCATCTGCGATTTTTTTGAAAATTTTTTATGTTATAGTACCCATTGAAAAAGACCTCTATAATTTTTTTCAATTTTTTTTGCCCAGCCGTTTTCGAGATATCAATTTTTGAAAAAAATCGCTTTTCTTTTTTTCAAATGTCTGTAACTTTGCGAAAAATGGGCCAATCGGGACGTTTTTTTTGAAAATTTTTGTTTTTAAACACACTTTTAGGATATAAAATCAAAAAAAATTTTTAAACTGTATTTCTATAAGATTTTCAAATTTTGACTTTAAAATGTTGATTTCCAAAAAACACGTACTGATCGATTTTCTTGAAAATTTTTTCTAAAAAACTGTCAATTATCCCCCAACTTTTAAACCTAGTCCCTTAATGGGCAATCGATGGGATCCATTTTTTTCCGATTTTTCAAAATTTCAAATTCCAACTTTTTGTAATAAAAAATTTCTAAAAAAATTCTATGCTCAGGACTTACCATAAATAACTTACTGACACAGTTTTTATCATAATTATTAAATTTTATTTACACTAAACGATTATTATTATTTCACGTTTATTTCCTTACACGTTTAAATATTTTATAAATACGAGATTCACTGGATGATGAAAATTCTTTAAATCTCAAAGTATCTTTACCGTCTGGAATGACACAATGATATTTCTGCGCCCCTGTGATTGTTTTCGCTCGTGAATATCGTTGATCTAATAAAAGTTTAGCCTGATCATACTTTTCATTTGAAAAAAATTCAATATTTATACTTGGTAAAGAATTTGGTTTTTCCGCCCATTCAAATAGTTCGACAGGAGTTGAAATTTGTTGGTCATACGGAAGTTGAAGACTTGATCGTGCTTCCATCCTTTTGAAAGTCCCTCCAGCTCCATCACAAGGTCCTTTCCCATGTGCGGTTGCAAAGTAATGCCATTCAGCTTTAATTCCAAAGTCTTCTTCATGATAATGAAGATTTACAAAATTTTTGAAATTTTTAAATTGTTGGGGTGCTCCGTCAGAAAAGTAAATAATTTTTGAGATATTATTGGAAAGACCTTTGATAAAATTAGTTGTGATTCTTGTAAACTCATGAACAGCAACTGCATCGTGTGATAAGCAATCTGATACAATTACTAGACACTTATGAACCAGCTCATTATTGTTTTTATAATAAATTACAACTGGATAAACAGTTGCCTGGCTGTTATTCCAGTGGAATCCAGATGCAGCATTCTGGATAACAAAGGCATAATTTTGCGCAAAATCACAGATAACAATAAATTCATTCTCCTTCAATGATTCTTTCAACGACCTCAAATAACTCGCTTGCTCTTTAGCAATATAATTATGAGGAAGAAGACGTGATATTCTCACAAAAACTGTCTTCAAAATCTGATGAAGTTTTCACAAATGTCTCTAAGCTCGTACGGGGATTTGAAATTCAATACTTATAAGTAATTTCATCAATTCCATTTTCTTCTAGTACATTTAATAGTAAGTCTTTCAAAGTTTGTATTCCTGGACACTTATCACAGTTGTAAAAGAAACAATCAGAGGTAGGGTTTTGACATATGATTATCTTCAGGCAGTCACTATACGTCAGTAATGGTGTTGCTAATTGTTCAGTAAGTGCTGCCAAGTTACATCCTGTAATAAACGAGACCATGAATGATTTTGAAAAAGACTTTTCTAGTGTATCACTTACCTAACATCATAAGCCTGACATTTTGGTGTATAGAACACACACAAATAGTGTGAGTTCCACTCGAACCAGCAAGCACGCAATGTTGAGGACGCAATGATGCAAATTTTGAAAAACCAACCCGGCAATCTGGATGACGTTCCTTGAAAAGTTCATATAACTCTTTTAAGTTCGAGAGAATGAGACGTTTCTGGACATGCTCACGTTTTCCGTCATCATTTCTAATAGAAAGATAATCTTTCATCCCTGGCATATTTACACTAATTTCATTACTAACATAAAATTTTAAAATCTTAGATTTAATGTCATTCGATAGATGTCGACCTAAAATGTAAATAAATTGAATTTATTATCACTAAAAACATTAATAAGCATTATTGATTTGAATATGATTTTGAAAAGATTCTAATCTAATTTGGTATTTGGAGTTGAAAGGATTCCTTTTTTATCTCGAAGAGATTTTGCAATTGACGCCATGTATATTGTACAACCCATTACTTCACATACTCAAGATAATCCCCATGATTCAGGTAAAAGAGTAAGAATTTGAATTTTTTCACATCGTTGCGTATTACTATCGTTGAATTTATTTTTTAATTTATCGAGCAATTCTAAGAAATTTTGAGAGTTGATTTCATCATCAGAAAGTTTTGTTACTCCTAAAGAGGTATTTAATTTTTCATATACTTTTTTGAAACTTAGTGAACAGCTGGAATCAGTTTCAAGTAACGGAGGCTTTACAATCACAAAAATAAACAAATTTACTATGTAAGAATTTACTATGTGAAGAATTTTCATCATCCAGTGAATCTCGAATTTATAAAATATTTAAACGTGTAAGGAAATAAATGTGAAATGATAATAATCGTTTAGTGTAAATAAAATTTAATAATTATGATGAAAACTGTGTCAGTAAGTTATTTATGGTAAATCCTGAGCATAGAATTTTTTTAGAAATTTTTTATTACAAAAAGTTGGAATTTGAAATTTTGAAAAATCGAAAAAAATTGGATCCCATCGATTGCCCATTAAGGGACTAGGCTTAAAAGTTGGGGGATAATTGACAGTTTTTTAGAAAAAATTTTCAAGAAAATCGATCAGTACGTGTTTTTTGGAAATCAACATTTTAAAGTCAAAATTTGAAAATCTTATAGAAATACAGTTTAAAAATTTTTTTTGATTTTATTTCCTAAAAGTGTGTTTAAAAACAAAAATTTTTTAAAAAAAAAACGTCACGATTGGCCCACTTTTCGCAAAGTTACAGACATTTGAAAAAAAGAAAAGCGATTTTTTTTAAAAATTGATATCTCGAAAACGGCTGGGCAAAAAAAAATTGAAAAAAATCATAGAGGTCTTTTTCAATGGGTACTATAACATAAAAAATTTTCAAGAAAATCCTAGATGCAAAGGCAGAATGCTATCCGATTTGGCGTGGAATGCCCCATATACATACACTACTGGAAAAAATTAAGGGATCAAAAAAAAATTGGAAATTTTTAGGCAATTTTCAACAGGTCGTAACTTCGAGAGGAATGGTCCTACAGGAAATCAGAAGAAAAAGGAAATTGTAGCTCGAAGTGTCTAGTTTTTGGATTAGAATTTTAAAATTTTGTAGCTTCCGCGGTTTTTGAGTAATCATAGAAAAATCAGCAACAAAAAAATTTTCTTAGTTTTTTTATTTGGTCTACGGGCGTGGAAAAAATTTATTTAGCTTAACCACTATAAGGATCAGATACTTTGTTCATTTAGCTTTAATTTGTTTTTTTAAACTCCTTGATACGTCCACTTGTCGCAGAGATATTGATCTCCAAATGGAAAAGGATCCTTTTGTCTTTGATTATCGATATCTCAGCAACCAATGATCGCACAGAAAGTTAAAGGTGAGTTTCAAGAACTTGAATGAATTCTCCTTAACGACTAGCCATTGCTTTTCCGAAAAAAAAATTTTTTCTTTTTGTCACACTGAGAAAAATGTATTTTGATAATCAGGATATCTGGTATTTTGATAATCAAAATACCACGTATTGTGATTATCAAAATATAAGTCAGTTCAAGACCTATACTCTGTGCAGTAAACTCTAATATATGCGCTGTCACTGCCATCGACGTTTTAACACTGTCAGTCAGTTTATTTGATTTATGCACTGGTGAAAATTTACTAATTTTGTGATGACCGCATTTAACACAGATATTGTGTTGATTTTACACAATATTTTCTACTGTGAATGTGGAGTTCAGATTCGAACTTGATTTTCGAAAACTGGCATGGAACCAATGACTTCCCGATTTTTTTTTAAGTCATTCATTTGTATAGCGAGAACCTAAAAATTTAGAAAAAGTAATCTTAGATGTGAAAAAAATTTGTTATGATGCACAATGACGATAAAAATTGCTGTAAAAAAAGTTAGAAAAAAAAAATTTTTTTAAGTTTTTTAGATTAAAAAAATTTTTTTTTTCCTCTTAAATTTTAGAAAATGAAGTTAAAATATTTTTTAGAAAACTAAAAGAGCTTTTTGGAAAAAAAATTTTTTTTTACGAAATTTCGGGGGTACTCCATTTTGCCACCCCCCCTAATATATGTATATATATATATATATATATATATATATATATATATATATATATATATATATATATATATATATATATATATATATATATATATATATAGGGAAAGTGGGTTTCGTAGACCGTCAATCACGCCAAAACTACTGAACATATTGACATGGGACTAGGACCATTCGACGCGGAATGAATTGTAGATGGTTATAGGATACTTATTTTTCGAATTCCATCAATCCTTCACCATTTTATTTCTATTTAACTTAGATAAACATTTTTCCCGCCCATAAAAACAAAAGACGAGCATTTTTCTTTAATTCATTTGTTTTTTTATCGGAAGGGTATTACGTTTTTTTTTTTTTTTTTTTTTTGAGAATTTAGTTCCATCTACCATCGCGTGGGCGGATGCGTGGGCAGAAGCATGGGCGGATGCGTGGGTGGAAAATTTCACTAATTATTTCATTTAGGCATGAAGGGTATTACGTTTTTTTTTTTTTTTTTTTTTTTGAGAATTTAGTTCCATCTACCAACGCGTGGGTGGATGCGTGGGCGGATGCGTGAGTGTAATATATATAAGCGAAATAGGGTTTCTTTGACTAAAGTTGACGTCAAAACTACTGAAGCTATCGGGATGGGACTGCTACCATTCGACGCAGAATTTTCCGTAGATGGTTATGGGTTACTTATTTTTTGGATTTCATCAACCATTTGTCATTTTTTTTACGATTTACTTTTACATACATTTTTTCCCGCTAAGAAAAACAAAAGACTCTCATTTTTTATTCATTTGTTTTTAATACGATTTTCTTTTGTTTTTATTACATAATCTTGATATTTGATTGATTTAACGTCATTTAAAAAAAGTTTAAGAAAAAGAAGCTTATTATTTTTGGTGAACTAAGTGTCGAAAATTTATGTTTATATGCTGATCGTATGTTTGGTTATGATAATTATCTGAAAATTAATTGGTTTCATGAAATAAAATAGTTAGATATCTATGAAATCTACTGAAAATGTTGTTGTTTATAAACTAGAACTTTTTGAAACATGAAACTTCAACCATATCTATTGAGATTTAATAACATTTACTAAAAATTTCCTTACAGCAAACGTCTCTTTAGCAGCGGGAAAAAAGTAATTGCTAGGTTTCCAAAACTTAACATTACATGTAGTAATTCGGTCAACGGATTAAGAATTTTATATACATATTATTTTTGCTGATTACATAACTTATAAATTGTTCTTATTGCCGGATCGCGGGAATGTATCTGATTAAAATGAATGCATTTTCCAAACACTGGGTATGTGAAAAATAGATTTGGCTACTTATTTAAATAGAATTAGTAAAAAATATGCTAAATTTATTTTCTATAAAATATTGATGTCACTGAGAAAATTTTAAATAACAAAAAAATTCTTTGCAATTGAAGCTAGACAGATTTCAACTTTACTTATGAGACTTGCAGTGACTTTAACTAAAATTTCAATACTCATTTGGAATCTGTACAAATCAAAACAATACTCTAATTAAATTTCAAGTTTAGATCTAAAAATGCAATTTTATAAAGCGCCCAGCGAAGCGGGCGGGTAACAGCTAGTATATATATATATATATATTAGACTATGCCAAATAAATCGAAGATTTTTTTTTTTTTTCGGTCCCATATCAAAATTTCGTTTAGAGTTACGAAAAAAAAATTGTGCCAAAATTTGAGCGCTCTGTCTTCATTTTTCAATTAGCGCTCGCAAAAAGAAGAATTTTCGCCAAAAAAAGTTTTTTTTCACTTATTTTTTGATTATAGAAAATTCAATATACCAAATATGAAAAAACCGTTGGTATGGTTTTATAGGAAATTAAATTCTCTACAAAGATGATTTTTTGTCGAATTTAAAGAATCAACAGCTTCTTTTTAATAGCTAATTTAATTAAAATTTCTTCGATAATTTTTATTTTCAATTATCGATGGACACGTATAAAACCACTTCTTAACGAAAAGAACTGACTTATACAATTTTTTTAGGAACATTTATGATCTAAAAAAATAGTTTTTATGCTTTAATTGATTATAGTAAAGTACAATAGAAGTTGAAAATAATTTCATTAACAAAAATAATAAAGACAAAAAAATTAATTTTTTCGTAATTTTTTATTCATAAGTCTCATTGACTTAAAGATTATTCATGCTTCAAAATTAATAAAATATATCTTTTTCTGTCATTTTTATTCGTCAACGGATTCTTCTTTAGCGCTCGTAACTCAAAACGGTAGTTGTAGTCTAGCCAAAAAGTGCCTTTTTGGTTAACTTTTTTCAGCAGTCTCCGAAAATTATTATTAAGCTGTCATCCGATTCGGAATGGTATCTAGATGATTTTTGGAAAAAAATGAAGTTCCGCTTGTAAAAATTGCAAAAGTTATCAACAATTAACTGAAAAAAAGGGGATTAAGTTTTTTAAAAATATCTCAAAAACTAATGAAGATTTATTAAATTTAAAAAAAAATTCAAAAGACAACTTTTGATAAGAGGCTTGATTTTTCTTTAATATGAAGTTTAAATATGTCTAAACAAATTCCGAAAATTTGAAGGAGATTGCCCGATTATTTAAATAAATAATTAACTTTAAAGTTGAGCAATTTAACATTGGTCTTATGGGGTAACCTCCAAACATTGATACATTTTTGTATTTTTCTCGTAAAACTGTCGGTGAATATTTTTAAAAAACTTATGGATGAAAGTAAATGTATTAGTGATAAATTTAAATCAAAAAAATTTACACTTGCCCGACTAATTAAAGTGTATTAATTAAAAGAAAAATAAATGCCGCCATTAGCCAATGTTAAATGTTTATCTATATATTGAGAAAAATCATATGGTTACTGCTCTCCCCTTACCGCACTAGAGTCGATACCTATCCCCACCCCGTCTAGCGCTCGTACTTCCTTATTAATATTTTGAAGAAAAAATTTTTTTCGACGATTAATTTAAGTTTTTAATTTTGCAACAACGAAAATTATTAACAAAAAACTGAAAAATGAAATTTTTTTAATTTTTTCAACGGGGATCTATTCTGAAAACTGCCAAGAATTGCTCCACCCGCGTAAAAAAAATCGACTTAAAATTATCGTTTGTTTAGGGCTTGGCCAAACTTAGATTTTGAGTATAATTTGGACCGATTCGGATCAGTAGATTTTGAGAAATCTTAAAAAAACTAAGAAAAAAAATTTTTCAAATGTGGTTTTTTTTTTGGATAACTTTTAAACAGCTTCACCGATCGATTTTAAAAACTAATCAGCTCTAAACAATAAAAAACTACGTCGATCGCCACCAAGCTGGTCGAAATGGTTAATTCGTTCGAGAGATATCGTGAACGAAAGAAAACCGAAAAAAGTGTTTTTTCGAAATTACTCCGAAATTTTTGGTTCGATCAATTGAAACCTGAAAATTCTTTATGAGGCTGATAAAACTGCGTTGAATGCCGCCAACCGCGTGAAAATCGGTTGATCCATTCAAAAGTTATAGCGGTTTGAAAATTCCAAAAGTAGTGTTCTATGAAACTTCTATCAGACTTTTGAGCTCGAAGAACTCAAATGCATAGAAATACTATCTCTTTGAGCTCAGCGAGCTAAAAATATCACACAAATTATATTTTGAACTCAAAAATCTCAAAAACGTCATAAGTACAATTTTAAGCGCCCAGGTATGGAATTAGCGGGAAGTTGCAGGGATCCCGAGTCGAAATTTTAAAACCCCAGTTCAACCTAGTAGAGCCTGATTCTTTTGATGTAGATATATGCCGCTCTAATTTAAGAACCTTTTTCAACCTAACTCGTCTTATATCAGGGTGAGGAATAGTGAGTTGAGGTTTAGTTTAAATTTTAAGATTCTGTTTCAACCTAACTCGTCTTGCATCAGGGTGAGGAGTATTGAGTTGAGGTTTAGTTCAAATTTTAAAACTCTGTTTAAACCTTATTCGTCTAAATTCAGGTCGTAGAAGAGTGAGCTGGGGTTTAATGAGAATTTTATCGCGTAGGCTTCCTAGGGTGAAACAGAGATTAAAATTTTATACATTTTTCAAAATAAATAAGAGTAATAAAAATTATTATCATTATTTTGAAAATGTATTACAGTAAAACGTGCGAAAAAATCACAACAAATCATTTATAAATTTTTTATGCTTAATAAACTGCGTCGAATGCTTTTTTAAAAATTAAAATCGAACGACGCGTTCAAAAATTATATTTGTTTAAAAATTCACAAAATTTTTTTTCTCAGTATTTTTTCGACATAACATTTAAATTTCTTAACCAAACGATATTTGCCTGGACATCCACTTTTTTCCCTTTAAAAACTGTGTTGAAAACCATTTGGAAAATTAAAATCGATCGACGCGTCCAAAAGTTACAGCTGGTTGAAAATTTACAAAAATTTTTTTTTGATATTTTTCGAAAATAATTACCGGGTTTCTTTAACTTTTCAACATAAACCCGTCTATACAGATTTTTTTTTCATTACTACTCTAAAAACTACTTTGAATACCGTTTTAAAAATCAAAATCGAACGATATGTTACAAAATTATACCTTATAAAAATTTCAAAAATAATTTCTTCCAGAATTTTTTCGAAATAATTTTCAGATATTTTAACTATTTAACTATTCATGTGTATATACTTTTCGTGCTTTAAATAAAAAATTATGGTTTGTGCAAGAATAATTTAAAAGCATACGAAAGATCAAGTTTTTCTACTTAAAAATTTGACCTAATTGCTAAAAAGAATAGTTTGCCAAATTAAAAATTTAAAGAATGAACAAATAGCACAGTTTTTCACATTTTGAACTCGAAGAGCTCAAAAATATAATTTTTGTGTCGCAGATTTTGAAGCCCCATAAAGGATCTTTAAGTTTGAATTGATTAAACGACAAATTTCGAAGTAATTCCGAAAAAACATTTTTTTCGGTTTTCTTTCGACAACGATAACTCACGAACGAATTACCCGATTTTAACCGGGTTGGCGGCGATCGACGTGGTTTTTTAATGTTAAGAGCTGAATAGTTTTTTAAATCGATCGGTGGAGCCGTTTCAAAGTTATTAAAAAAAAACACATTTGAAAAAATTTTTTTTTGTAGTTTTTTTTAAATTTCTCAAGATCTACCGGTTCGAATCTGTCCCAATTATATTCAAAATCTAAGTTTGATCAAGCCCTTTTGAATGACGCCAATCGCGATACACACACACACACACACATACATACTTGCATACATACATACAGACAAACGGACACCATCGCGGAAACAATCGAGGAAGCTTCCTAGGACCTCAAAACGTCAACATCCGTTAAAAACTTGATTTTCGAAAAACGGGGTAAAACCGATAACTTCCAAACTTTTGAAAATTTTCAATTTTCTTAGCGGGAAGTTAAAAATTTAGGCAATTTTCGCGATGAAATTTTTTAAGCACTTTGTAAGCAACGTTGTAAAATTAATAATAATAATCACAGTAATATTTACCATGATATAAGAAATAATAATAATATTTAATCACATGAGTTAATTTTAATTTTGTCAGTTGTAGCTTAAATGGAAACAAATATTTCTACTGTATGACTAGTCTTCGAGTAGCAGAGGGAATCCAGTCTTGCTTCGTAATCGTGAGGTCTCGATTTCGAATCCCAGCAAAGCTGAGTTTTTTTCAACGGAAATTTGTGTTTTCTTCGTCGTTTCTTCTGCCTTCATTTCGATATCATTATTCTTGTATGATTATAAATTAACATTACTAATAGTTATCATTACCTTAACAGTCATGCAAATAATAACATGAAGTAACCAACAGTTAAATGATAATTTTTTCTTTTTTTTTACTATGAATATAACCAGTTTAGGCTATTAAAGTTGAACTAGGTTGAAATAGGTTTTAATAAAACCCTGCCTGACACTTTTTCGTCTGAGAAACAAAAAATCGTATACATCGTGCAATCCCAGCTAGGCGCTAAAAGAGTGAAACAGAGTTTTATTAAGAACCTTCTTCAACCTAACTCGTCTGAAAACAGACTTAAGTAGACGTTACCAGAGTGAAACGGGGTTTAGTATCAATGCAGTTCCTTATTTCTTAAAAGCTATTTCATTCTGTTTCACCCTGAATTAGACTATCCCAGGTTAAAATGGGTTTTAAGCGAAAAAAAATTTCGACTCGGGATGGCCTTTTTAAGTCAACTCGGTTAAAAGTTATTCGCAGTTAAAATTCAACTTAAAATAATATACGATGACTTTCATAATTTTTTATACTTTTTAACAATAAAACGGCTTAAAATCATAAAACAAAATATTTTTCATGATTTTTCTCGTTTTTACTTCCCAAAATTATTGAGAAAAACTTATGTCATAAAGCACACAATTCGAATAAAAGCGTTGAAAGCTGATTTTAATGTAGTCGGAAGTACTGTAAAGATTTTTGATGCGATTATTATATCTATTATTTATTAATTTGCTATTACCCGCTTGCTTCGCTGAGCGCTTTGTAGAATTGCATTTTTAGATCTAGACTTGAAATTTAATTGGAGTATTGTTTTGATTTGTAAAGATTCCAAATGGAGCATTGAAAGTTTTAGTTAAAGTTATTGTAAGTCTCATAAGTGAAGTTGAAATCTATCTAGCTTCAAATGCGAAGAATTTTTTTGTTATTCAAAATTTTTTCAGTGACATCAATTTTTTATATAAAATAAATTTAACATAATAAATTTAACATGTTTTTTACGAATTCTATTTAAATAATTAGCCAAATTTATTTTTTACATATCAAATGTTTCGAAAATGCATTCATTTTCATATGTTACAAACCCGCGATCTCGCAATAAGAAAAATTTATCGGTTATGTGCTCAGCAAAAATAACATGTTATTTCCATGCATGTATGTGAAATTCTTAGTCCGTTGACGCAACATATCAGTAAAGATTTTCAATTTATATAATTGGCATAGTAAGAAAATATTATTTGTTTACATATACATTGAAATTTTGGTGAAAAATTAAAAAATCTTTAAGAAACTCGAATTTTTGATTAGAAAAATTCTAATAAGTTGCTTAAAAAATCAAAGATATTTGAATTACAATTTGACATAGGGCTTAAAAAATTTGTTTTACAGTCTAGTAAAACATCTATTTGTTTCAAGAAAATTAAAAATACCCGTGAAAAAATATTCGGATCAGGCTTGATATGAGCTGATAAGGCCATATAAAAATTTTTGATATGTTCATATCTGGCCTGATATGATCTAATGTGTCCATATTTAATTTTTGATATGTCCTGATATGGCCTGATATGAAAATTGGCCATATCAGGCCTGATCAAGCCTTATCAATTTGATCTGACTATATCAGACTTGATATAGCTTGATATGCTCATATATAATTTTACATTATTTCTTAATAGGTCCTGATATGGCCTGATATAACCTTATAAAGTTATATATACTTTGATAAACTTGAAAAAAAAATCCCTGATCAGGGTTGATATAACTTAATATGGATTTATATAGCCTGATATACTCATACCCTTATCAGCACATAAGTTGTCTGATATACTCATATAAAGGCATACCCGAGTAAAAAAAAACTATATAGCATTATATATGATTCATATATAATTATATAGAGACATACGTAATTCATTTATAATTATACTAGCTGTTATCCGCCCGCTCCGCCCGCTCCGCTGGGCACTTTATAGAATTGTATTTTGAGATCTAGACTTGAAATTCAATTGGAGTATTGTTCTGACTTGCACAGATTCAAAATTCTATCGGATTGGCCTGTACCTTTTATCCATGTCATAATTCTAGCGAATATCCATTGTAACTTTCAATGTGCAATCACTATAACATTCTCGTGGCTTTCTCCAAAAATGAATAATCATTTTTGGATTTACGATTTTAATTTTTGATTTTACGAAATCTCTTAAAATGAATAGCCAAATTTCTTTTCCACATCTCAAGTGTTTAGAAAATGTTTTCATTTTGATCTGTTACATTCCCGCAATCCCGTAATAAGAACAATTCGTTCATAAATTATTTTTACATCACGTACAGAAATTTCCTATAAAATTTGGAATCTGTAGGAGCTATAGCTTGAAAATTAAAAATTTTCATTGTTAATACCCACCCCCGCAACCCTCTGTGGGGTGTAATATCGTAAAGTTCGTTCATAGATTATTTCTAGATCTCTTACAGAAGATTCTTACTAAATTTGGAGTCGATAGGAGATATAGTTTATAGTGGGTGGAATTTCGTTAAATCCGTTCTTAGCTGACTTCTACTCGATAAAAAAAATATTCCTACCAAATTTCAAGTCTCTAGGTCTTATGGTTCAAGAAATATCGTGATGAGTGACTATATACGTGGAAATCATATATATATATATAGATAGCTGTTACCCGCCCGCTCCGCTGGGCGCTTTATAGAATTGTATTTTTAGATCTAGATTTGAAATTTAATTGGAAGATTGTTTTTACTTGCACAGATTCCAAATTCCATCAAATTGGTCTGTATATTTTGTCCACATGATTATACTAGCTAAAATTCATTGTAACTTTCAATGTACAATCACTATAACATTCCGTGGCTTTCTTCCAAAAATGAATATTAATTGACACGAAGAAAAAAAATTTTAAATGAGCATTGATAGTTTTAGTTAAAGTAATTGCAGGTCTCATAAGTGAAGTTGAAATCTGCCTAGATTAAATTGTGACGAATTTCGCTGTTAATAAAAATTTCTTCCGTAACATCAATTATACATAGAAAATTATTTGTACTTTTTTTTTACGAGTTTTCTTAAAATGAGTAGCCAAATTTTTTTTCTATATCTCATGTGTTTAGAAAATGCAATGCTTTTAATCTGTTACATTTTCGCGATCCCGTAATAAGAACAGTTCATCGGTTATGTGATCAGCAAAAAAAAAATGTATGTAAAATTCTTAGTCCGTTGACTGAATAGCTACATGTAATGTTAAATTTTGGAAACGTTACAATGACTTTTTTGCCGCTGCCAAAGAGACGATTGTTGTAAGAAAATATTACTATTAAGAAAGAAAAATATTTAAATCCGTTGACCTTGGAGGCCATCCCGGTATTTGCCTGTTTCTCTTCAGATTCTATCAAATTTTATATTTGTAGGAACTGTATTTAAAGAATATGAATTTTTTGACAATTATTACTCCCGCACTTCTATGTGGGGGAGGAATTTCGTAAGAACCTATTCGAGATAATTTCTACATTATAAATAAAAGATTTCAACAAAACTTCGAGTCTATAAAAACTATCGATTGGAAATGAGAAATTTTCATTGTTAACGCCCCCACCATCCCTTTTAGGGTAAGAATTCGAGAAAATCCATTCTCAGCTGAACTTGACATCGTACACGAAAATTCCTACCAAATTTAGAATCTGCAGGAGTTACAGTTTGGAAATTAAAATTTTAGATTTTAACACCCACCCCCGCAATCCCTATCGGAAGTAGAATTTTTTGGAATCCGTTTTGAGATGATCTCATGACAAATGAAAAATTCCTACCTAATTTCAAGTTTGTAGAAGTTACAGTTTGGAAATGGAAATTTGAAATTCTAACACCCACCCCCGCAATCTCTGTCGGAAGTAGAATTTATTGAAATCCATTTTGAGATGATCTCTACATGACAAATAAAAGATTCCTACCAAATTTACGCCTTTTAGAAGCTATATTTTGGAAATTAAGATTTTTTTGTGTCAACACCCACCCCCGCAATCCTTATTGGGGGTGATTCGTCGTAAAATCCGCTCTTAGATTATTTCTACATCACATAGAAGATTCTTACCAAATTTGGAGTCTATAAGAGCTATAGCTTGGAAATTAAAAATTTTAATTGTTAACATCCACCCTCGCAAACTCCTGTAAGGTATCTTAAAATTCATTCGTATATTATTTCTACATCTCTTAGAGAAAATTCCTACCTAATTGGAGTCTGTACGAGCTATAGCTTGAAAATTAAAAATTTTCATCGTTAATACCCACCCCCGCAATCCGTATTGGTAGTAGGCTGTCATTAAATCCACTCTTGAATCATTTCTACATCACATAGAGCAGATTCTTACCAAATTTGGAGCCTATAGGAGCTACAGCTCTGAAATTTAAAATTTTCATTGTTAAGACCCACCCCCGCACTCCTCTGTGAAGTAGGATATCGTAAAATTCGTTCATAAATTATTTTTACATCACTTACAAAAAATTCATACAAAATTAGGAGTCTGTGGGAGCTAAAAGTCGAAAATTTTTAATTTTCATTGTTAACGTCCACCCCTGCAATCCATATTGGGAGTAGATTGTCATAAAATCCACTCTTAGATCATTTCTACCTCGCATATAGCAGATACTTATCAAATTTAGAGATTGTAGGCCCTATAGCTTGGAAATTTAAAATTTTCATTGTTAAGACCCACCCCCGCATTCCTCTGTGGAGTGGGATATCGTAAAATTCGTTCATAAATTATTTTTACATCACTTACACAAAATTCATACAAAATTAGGAGTCTGTAGGAGCTAGAAATCGGAAATTTGTAATTTTCATTGTTAACGTCCACCCCCGCAATCCATATTGGTAGTAGATTGTCGTAAAATCCGCTCTTAGATCATTTCTACATCACATATAGGAGATTCCTACCAAATTTGAAGTCGATAGGAGCTATAGGTTAAAAATGGGAATTTTCTATTGTTAACGCCCCCGCAACCCCCCTTGTGGGTGGAATTTCGTAAAATCCGTTCTTAGCTGACCTCTACTCGGCGAAAGGAATATTCCTACCAAATTTCAAGTCAATCGGCCTTATAGCTTCAGAGATATCGTGATCAGTGAGTTCAAAAACTTGATCTCCTATATATATAGATATATATATATATATATATATATATATATGATATATATATATATATATATATATATATATATATATATATATATATATATATATAGATAGATGTATATATAATTCATATACAATAATATATGAATCATATAGAATTCTATATAATTTTTTTCCTTCAGTGGGTATTTTGTGATTACCATAAAACATTCTCTTTTTCTATCTCAGAGTCTGTTACTCCAATGATTAACAATCTTTTAATATATAGTATTTTGCGGATGAAATAATAGGAACTTAAAAAAAAATTTAATTTCACAAAAATTATTAGTTTTGTCAAGTTCAAAAATTGTTAGCCAGGCCCTCCCGCAATATATAGTTCCATATACTAAACAAATAATTCCATCAAAATTTAAGCTTTCAATTCTGATTTTACCTCTATTATTTTTTTAATTTAAAAAAAATTATAAATTCTAAAGCAACGAAGTACCTTAACAGTATCGTAAAATCATTTTTGCGATTTCATGTATACATAGTCAATTTTATAAATCTACATACAGATACTATTATTATATATAAATATTGATAATTAATAATTAATAAATTAGATAAAAAATTTTGTTCACTACGAATTGATCATGTATGTGAAATTCTTAGTCCGTTGACTGAATAACTATCATTAATATTGTTTTGAAAACTTCACAATGACTTTTCCCCTGCTGCCAGAGAGACGATTTTTGTAAGGAAATTTTTAGAAAATTTCATTGAAACCCTATAGACTTATCCTAAATTTCATGTCTCAAAAAGTCCTAGTTTATAAGCAAGAACATTTTTTCTATTCTACACATCTCTCTGACACAGTCAGTATATGAAGTCAATTATCGCGAAATTTGTTTTTAGCTGATATCTACTTATTAAGAAAAAAAAATATTCAAATCGGTTGACCCTGGAGGCCATTTCTGGAATTTCCTGTTTCTCTTGAGGTTCTATCAAATTTTATTTCTGTACACAGAAAAGGAAGTAGAATTTATTGAAATCCATATTGAGATAATCTCTACATGACCAATAAAAGACTACTACCAAATTAAGTCTATAGGAACTATAGCTAGTAAATTTAAAATTTCATTGTTAACACCCACCCCCGCAATCCGTATTGGGAGTAGGTTATCATATAACATAAGTTTTTCTCAATAAATTTGGGAAGTAAAAACGAGAAAAATCACGAAAAATATTATGTTTTATGATTTTAAGCCGTTTTATTGTTAAAAAGTATAAAAAATTGTGGAAGTCATCGTATATTATTTTAAGTTGAATTTTAACTGTGAATAACTTTTAACCGAGTTGACTTAGCGAAAAATTATTTCAGACCTTTTTTGTAGGCCGTTCAATTTCCTACAAAAATATCTATTTATTTTTACCACACAATAACTCATTGAAATACATCAAAATTCTAAAAAAAAAAAAAAATAACTCCCCTGTTATTTAAATGAGAAATCAAAAATCACCATGTGACATCTCTAGATATTGATATTAAGAGCTCAAACTCTACCAGAATTTTTTTTTCGTCATCTTGGACGATATTTTCGCGGTAGCTAAAGAAAAAAAAATTAAAAGTTTTTTTTTGGCACACCCTAATATATATATATATATATGTTAGGGTGTGCCAAAATGTAACTCCCGTGGAGAACCTTTTAAAATTGGAATTTTGAGTTCCGCTTCTAACAGGGGCTGCGTTTGCGCATTTCCTGAGATATTTTGGAGTGAGACGAAGTATTTGATTTTCATAGAATTTTTTAACAGAACTAACTAAGCTTCTGTTAAAAAATTCTATGAAAATCAAATACATCGTCTCACTCCAAAATATCTCAGGAAATGCCCAAACGCAGCCCCTGTTAAAAGCGGAACTCAAAATTCCAATTTTAAAAGGTTCTCCACGGGAGTTACATTTTGGCACACCCTAATATATGTAGATGTAAGACTACTTTTGCCCGAATAGAAAATAGTATATTATTCACCTAGGGCAGGAAAGTAAGAAATGTCTCAAATCACATGTAATTGTTGGCCGAGGCGAAGTCGAGAAATAAACAAAAATTTATGTTTGATTCCATCATCAGGATTAAATATATATAAACGATGTAAATATAAATCAAATGGTATGTTGATTCACAATTCCCAGTACTCTTGAACCAAGTCGATAATATTTTGAACCAATGTTATTGCCTAACTTGATTTAAAAGAATCAAATTCTTACACGAATTTTTTGTATCTTGTTTCAAGGCAGTAAATGCTTCGTTGATAAAGTAAATTCATGAAGAAAAAGATTTTGAAGAGAAAATTTTTTTTGAGTCGTTGTTTTTTTTATCTGTGTGTAAAACAATAAAAATTCTTTTCTCCTGACCATGCATAAAAACAAATTGTATTTTATTCATTTTTCAACTTAAGAAAATCACAATCTTACGATTTTCTAAATCTCTTATAAAAGTTACTAAAATGTAGTCAGATCGTTTTTTACTAATGGCGACAATATATGATATATTGTTTATTTAGTTTTGAAATAACATTTAAAAATATTATCTATGTGAGTTCAGTTTAAAATTTTGAAGGTATCACTAAAATCACATAAGTATTGTTATATTTACATATTCCCAACTAACATTTTGACATTACGGTCATTGACATTTTGAATACATTTATGAATATGAGTAAAATAAAATATAGAATATTAGATTGCAGTATAATACCGGTAGGACGGCGCCAACTATAGTGACCGTAAGCATTCACTGTTTAGTACGCAGGATCAGCATCGGAGTAAAAAGCAGTGAACAAACGAGTCTCTCCAGTATCGTTCTACTTTACTACCCGGGTATTTTCTATTCTTCGTTATTAAGAAGAAACAATTATTATGAATATTTTTTTCCGCATATGACTGTTCACATTGCTATGAATTTAGTTTGATTAAAAAAAATTAAAATTATAAGGACTTAGTTTATTAAATATTTACAAGTAAAAATATAAACATTAAAAAAGTGATCGATACAAAGGAGTGTCAGCATTTCTTTTTCAAAGAGACACAGCGAAGGTAGGTCGAGTTGAGGGTTGGTAAATTGTGAGACTCATAAGCGAGAATAAGAGAACCAGTCAAAAGGTAAAAAAAGGGCAGAAGGCCATATAAGTAGGAGAGGAAGTTGAAGCTTAGATGGAAGCTTATGCTCTTGGTTCAATTTAATAAATCTAATCACGAAAAAAATAATTTACAGATTGCCTTTTTTATATAAAAATTGTTGGAAGAAGTGCATAAAAATTCGATTTTAATTGACAAAATATTTATGTATTTAGAGGTCCTAACAACGTAAACATTAAAACAACACTTGAGAAAATTTTAGTGGTGTTATTTAAATTGTGATCAATAGTGTTGAATTTGAATTTATTTGAAAAAATATAAACACTAAGCAGTTAATAATAACTTCAATTAATAGTCTACGAAGATTAATATATTTTATTTAAAGTACAACATAAATCTTAATATTGTGGAAAAAGTGTTAGTGTATGTACAACCTGTAAAGTATAGAGACAGGTAAGCTTGTCATCAACTTTATGATCTATTGATCTAAGTGCTATTCAATTTAAAAGTTACGAAATTCATCAGAGTATCTTTTTCATTTTATTTGTTTTAATAGTTAAATGTATTAAACATTGTCAAAGCCACGATAAGAAAGAATTTTGTTGAAAAAGTAGAAATAAAAAAAAAATAAATAAGTCAACGGATTTATATATTCAGAGAATGCTATCCGGTGACCAGTTTTTTGTTTTCCAAATTGCAGTGAATATACTTGAACACTGTAAAATGAAATGAAATCGAATGATGTGGATTAATAATATTTAATCAATTTTAATTTGCAATTTCATGTCTAAATAAAATCTAAGAAATTTTTTCACTTAAAATTTTATTCCTTGTAAGAAATATTCTAAATACTAATAGCCTGAAGGCAAAATTAAGAAGGTCTTGGTAGGAATTACTCCATAATAAGCGGTTTTACGGTATTACGAATTCTTAGCGAGCTGCAACAGTAAAAAAAAAAACGTTGAATTTAAAACTTGTCATGGACGTAACTGATTAGTATTCTGTAAAGATTATACAAAGCTTTATAAGTCCTCAAATACGTTTCCATTTGTCAAAGCTATGTAGCGAAGTGATGAAAAAAAAAATTAATTTTACAATTAGTCGAATCACAACTTATTTCGCCAATATTCGATAAATGTATGTTAATCAACTTTATACTATACAATCAGCTACAGCAACAAACGATTGAGCAAATAATATTTGAATACGTTTCTGTTTTTCACTTCTTAAACATAGATGAAATAAAATAATCATAAATTAATATTATAGTAATGAGAGTGTGGAAAAACAATAATTATGCTTTTAATACCTTTTTTCTAGAAACCGTTGTGAAAAGTAGAAAAAGCAAGTTCTTCATGAGATGAGCTCTCAATTTAAAAATGAAGAGGTCATTCTTCGTTTCTTTTTAGATATATAAATTGAATCTTGGCGCGTTCAATGTGTACTTTTTTTGTAGAAAATGAATAGTTCTCAAGGAGTTCGTTATATATTGTGAGAACAAATTGCACACTGTACAGAAGAGCTCATTTTATGTTAAAATTTCGTAAAATCAATTTTTTCAGTATTATAGCTTGTCGAAACTGATTTTTAGTTGAAAATAATCGCCATTTTCTGTATAGATGATGACTTTTTAATAAAAATTTTTTATCTAGAAAACCAAATGGTAACCAAATTTTTTAGTAAATTAAATATTTCTCCAATATTCAATACTTGGCATTATCATTAAAAAGAGGTTTCTTCAAGTGTTAGGATTAGTGATTTTTAATTTTAGTTAGCTTGTGGTAGCTCTAAGATGTTGCAAACTATTAGCAATGATTTAAATCTAAACAGTTTCTTACAAAAATAGTATGTAAGCAATATTACTTTTACTCTAATATTATAATGTTTAAGTATTGTAACGTGGTAGATTTTTTATTCAACGCCCAATACTTGGGGTATTATAGCCTTCCAGGCTCGAATCCAACGTCGTGAATGTTATGTGTGAATGAATGAAAATTTTACTAATTTTTATGAATTATTTTGTATAAATACGTAACGCTGGGCGAGTAACGAAGACAGAGGGAGTCAGAGCGAGTACGAGGCTATGCATTGGAGCGACAAGGATAGAGCTACGACGATAATAAGCGAGTACCGAAGCGAGCGAGGCACCGAGCGGCGTAAGCACCCGAGAGGTCTGAGGACAATCGACGCTGCATTGCCGCACGTCCCAATACGACGATCACCATCGATGACAGTTGGTTAGTCAGTACTGCAGGAGCAGAGGTGACTAAAGACTGTCGTGGAGGTCCGTTGACTGTTATACGGACCTAGATCAACTATCGACGGGAATCAATTCCAATGGAAATGAAGACTAGCGCCACCAACTTCAACGAAGGAAGAAGCGGGTACTTCTCTATGAGGAAGGGGATTCGAGGCTGGACTGTTGACGGATTCGGACGCGCTTTTGCGCGCTCCGCAACCTAAAGTTAATTTCGAAGTATTGTCGCGATTTTGTTCACTTGAAATTAATTGATAAATTGTATTGAAGTATTTATTTTTTTTTTAATAATTTATTAATCGAGTCGACCGCATGAAGCTTTTCCGAGCTGCTGCGATGAGGACGACGCTCAATTGCTTGGTAAGCCGACGTTCTTGTTCAGTGTTGAATCCAGCGTTTCGAGTCCACGTTGTAATTTTGTAAAATATTTTGATTAACAAAATAATACGCGAGGATTCAACGCTTTACGATTATTTTTTTTTGTAATGCTGTTATTACAGAGTGTGATTGCCGATGTATGAATGCGAGTGTGAGAAATAAAATTGAGGTGACGACGTTTTAAATTTGGTTTAAAATTAAGAGAAACGTTAAGTTACGACGTTTTAATAATTTTGTTAAAAGTTAATATCGACCTCCGACGTATATTTTGTTAAATAAATTGTTATTTTTTTCTGTTAAATTCTTCTAAATTTATTTCGTGTAATTTTAAGAATTTTCGTTTAATTTGCTGTCCGATTTTTTAACGACGAGTATTTCAGCATGGCCCGCCACCCTGAGGAAGAGGTAAGAGCTAGCCGAAGTCGCAGTAGTAATTAATTGGAGATCATTCTCCTGGCGCCCTTTTTTTAAATAATAATTCTCTTTTTTAGTAAGCCAAAAATTTCCAATATAAACGGTGAGCCTGGCTTGGTAAATCCCCGGGTCAGGCAAAACCCCGTTATAGTATGTATAAGTTCTAATAATTTTGTTAAAATTAAAAATAAAATATGTATTGTATTCATATAATGTAAATATTTTCTTTTTGCCATTTGGCTAGTAAATAAATAAATAAATTCATTCATTCATTCATTCATTCATTCTAAGAGTTTATCAGATTACCCCGGAAAAATATCATTAATACAATCGGTATTAACTGCATTAGACACGAAAGGGATTATTGAGCACTAAGTATGTAGTTGCCTGGCAATTGAGCTACAACTTTAATTCGTATTTACTAAAATGATGTTAAAAAAATTTTTTGGAAATTTTGTTTGCAAGTAGTAAAAAATAAGCCATTGACTATAAATCTTGAAGTTATTAATCCCTAGAGTAAAAACTACAAATTCATGAACACGTAACCATGATATTTTTTAATTGTTAACATTTATTCTCAATTTTTAATAATTATATAGTCAAAATTAAATATTCTTTAAAATATACAAAAAATTTTTATAAAAATCGTAATAATTTCGCCGACGATAAAAAAAAGTGCTATTCGGCAGCCGAAATGGAAGTAGATTTCCTACTTAAATGAAATCACAACACTCATAATACAAATACTTCATTCACATTGATAGAATCCCTTTTCCCTAAGTTACAAAAAACGAATGCAATAGTAAAATTTTATTAAATACCTACACACGAAAAGGTTATTTTTAGTCTAGGAGAATAAAATGACATGAAAATTAAAGCTCTTTTGATAAGCTTTGAAATTCAATTTACAAAAATTTGATGTTATTTCATTCAAAAGTTATCAGCGAAAGAAACTGCCTAAATATGAATTTTTACGATTTTTAAAATTTTGAAACGCTGTAATTTTTTAACTACTTGACCGACTAAGTTCATCTTTGAACTTGACCGAGGTAATCGTCTAAAGATTAAATCTGTTGAGTTTGGAAAAGATCCATTATGAAGTGAAGATACTATCGTCCTAACAAGTCGCGTTATATCCCATATATAGATTTAATTATAAATTTTTTGTAATTTCAAATTTTTATCGAAAATTGCGTCAAATTATAAAAAATACCTTTTAAAAATATCATCAAATATCTCTGAAAAATATGATTTTAGTGACTTGGTGCTCAGGACCTTTTTTTATAGAAAATTGAATTTTCTACAAGTTTGTCTTTCACATTTTTTCTGAAGATCTTGTCATTCACGAGATACATGCGAAAAAACGCAAATTTCATGGAAAAAGTCAAGTTAGAGGCCTGTACTACCTCGCCGGTTCGAGTTACGGCTTGACCGCAAGAGACACTTTTGTAAAGCATTTAATTCTGAAAAAAACCCGTTCATGTTCGAAGTGATGCTAGAAAATGCCACTGATCTGCAGAAATTTACAGATAAAAAATCAGAGTTTCTGTGTTTTTTTAATGGGAAATCTTTACACGCTTTGGTCGAGGACTTAATATCAATATTAAGGGCCCAAACTTTCAGGGAATTTTTTTTTTTGGGTACTTGCAAAAAAATTTCACGATGAGACCGAAAAAAAAAAAAATAGTTGAAAAAAACAACACCCTAATATATATGGGTCATTCCATGCCAAATCACCTGATTTTAAAAATTATATTTTTTGATCCGGTTGAATTTTTTATATGTTTTTGTACATATAAAAAGACACCTAATCCTAAATTTTAAGCCCTTAATTTTCAAAAACCTTGGAGATATGAAATTTTGAAAATCGCGAAAAAATAACGATGAGGTAATTTTCAGAAATTCATAACTCCTGATTAAATTACCGTAATTTCATTTTGCAAGTGACTATTTTCTTCACTTCTAAATGTAGTTTTCGAAAAAAAATTAAAAAAGAAAAAATTTTTTTTTCACCATTTTTTTTTACATTTTAACTCAAATTTTGACTTTTTTTGAAGACTGACATTTTTAATTTTCTTGAAAAAAATAGATGTTTTACTAAACTGTAAAAAAAATTTTTTAAGCCCTTTGTCAAATTGTGA
The DNA here is from genome assembly GCF_020080835.1 of Cotesia glomerata. Taxonomy (NCBI): domain Eukaryota; kingdom Metazoa; phylum Arthropoda; class Insecta; order Hymenoptera; family Braconidae; genus Cotesia; species Cotesia glomerata. Next base: position 711,077 of record NC_058167.1, on the reverse strand, counting down.
TTCAAATATCTTCGATTTTTTTAGCAACTTTTTAGAATATTTTTAATCAAAAATTCGAGTTTCTTAAAGGTTTTTTAATTTTTCACCAAAATTTCAATGTATATGCAAGCAAATAATATTTTCTTACTATGCCAATTATACAAATTGAAAATCTTTACTGATATGTTGCGACAAAAAATTGTTCATTTTTTATTTTATACTTTTCAAGTAATTATTTTTAGTTTTACGAACTAGTATTCTATGAAATGTAAATGTATTGGGAGAATAAAAGAAAATAGTTCTATTATATAACCAAAAAGGATTGTTTTATTGTTGTAATCTACAGTATTTTATATTATACTAAACAATTCAGTCGAATTATTCAACTATCTCTGATTTCTTGTCCTCTTTCTCGGATTGACAGATGGTTTCAAAATAGGTTGAATGTGAGTTTTTCTTAACAATCATATTTTCATCCGTGCTAGGTATCACACAATGAATTTTTTGTGTGTCTGAACGATTTTGTATACAATTTTTTATACTTTTTAACAATAAAACGGCTTAAAATCATAAAACAAAATATTTTTCATGATTTTTCTCGTTTTTACTTCCCAAAATTATTGAGAAAAACTTATGTCATAAAGCACACAATTCGAATAAAAGCGTTGAAAGCTGATTTTAATGTAGTCGGAAGTACTGTAAAGATTTTTGATGCGATTATTATATCTATTATTTATTAATTTGCTATTACCCGCCCACTTCGCTGAGCGCTTTGTAGAATTGCATTTTTAGATCTAGACTTGAAATTTAATTGGAGTATTGTTTTGATTTGTACAGATTCCAAATGGAGTATTGAAAGTTTTAGTTAAAGTTATTGTAAGTCTCATAAGTGAAGTTGAAATCTATCTAGCTTCAAATGCGAAGAATTTTTTTGTTATTCAAAATTTTTTCAGTGACATCAATTTTTTATATAAAATAAATTTAACATAATAAATTTAACATGTTTTTTACGAATTCTATTTAAATAATTAGCCAAATTTATTTTTTACATATCAAATGTTTTGAAAATGCATTCATTTTCATCTGTTACAAACCCGCGATCTCGCAATAAGAAAAATTTATCGGTTATGTGCTCAGCAAAAATAACATGTTATTTCCATACATGTATGTGAAATTCTTAGTCCGTTGACGCAACATATCAGTAAAGATTTTCAATTTATATAATTGGCATAGTAAGAAAATATTATTTGTTTACATATACATTGAAATTTTGGTGAAAAATTAAAAAATCTTTAAGAAACTCGAATTTTTGATTAGAAAAATTCTAATAAGTTGCTTAAAAAATCGAAGATATTTGAATTACAATTTGACATAGGGTGTAAAAAATTTGTTTTACAGTCTAGTAAAACATCTATTTGTTTCAAGAAAATTAAAAATACCCGTGAAAAAATATTCGGATCAGGCTTGATATGAGCTGATAAGGCCATATAAAAATTTTTGATATGTTCATATCTGGCCTGATATGATCTAATGTGTCCATATTTAATTTTTGATATGTCCTGATATGGCCTGATATGAAAATTGGCCATATCAGGCCTGATCAAGCCTTATCAATTCGATCTGACTATATCAGACTTGATATAGCTTGATATGCTCATATATAATTTTACATTATCTCTTAATAGGTCCTGATATGGCCTGATATAACCTTATAAAGTTATATATACTTTGATAAACTTGAAAAAAAAATCTCTGATTAGGGTTGATATAACTTAATATGGATTTATATAGCCTGATATACTCATACCCTTATCAGCACATAAGTTGTCTGATATACTCATATAAAGGCATACCCGAGTAAAAAAAAACTATATAGCATTATATATGATTCATATATAATTATATAGAGACATACGTAATTCATTTATAATTATATAGATGTATATATAATTCATATACAATAATATATGAATCATATAGAATTCTATATAATTTTTTTCCTTCAGTGGGTATTTTGTGATTACCATAAAACATTCTCTTTTTCTATCTCAGAGTCTGTTACTCCAATGATTAACAATCTTTTAATATATAGTATTTTGCGGATGAAATAATAGGAACTTAAAAAAAAATTTAATTTCACAAAAATTATTAGTTTTGTCAAGTTCAAAAATTGTTAGCCAGGCCCTCCCGCAATATATAGTTCCATATACTAAACAAATAATTCCATCAAAATTTAAGCTTTCAATTCTGATTTTACCTCTATTATTTTTTTAATTTAAAAAAAATTATAAATTCTAAAGCAACGAAGTACCTTAACAATATCGTAAAATCATTTTTGCGATTTCATGTATACATAGTCAATTTTATAAATCTACATACAGATACTATTATTATATATAAATATTGATAATTAATAATTAATAAATTAGATAAAAAATTTTGTTCACTACGAATTGATCATGTATACAATTTAGATTACTTGTAGTTATAACAAACTTTACTCTTCAAGTAAGTCTCTTAGGTAAACGGGTAGTGAATTAGTCTTCGAGCGTCAGGTCCACGGTTCGATCCCCACTCATGCCGATTTTTTTTTCTTATGGAAATAATTATATATAATTATACCTAATTTTATATAATTATATAGGGCCATTTTTCATTTATAATTATGTCATATAATTATATATAATTTTTTTCACCCGGGCGGGTACATAGTTTGATATACTTATATCAGAATATATATAGCCTGATATGGCCAATTTCCATATCAGGCCTGATATAGTCTGATCAGAAAATTTTTTCACGGTTAGTCAAAATTTGAGTTAAAATGTAGAAAAAAAATGGTGAAAAAAAAATTTTTTTTTTTTAAATTTTTTTTTCGAAAACTACATTCAAAATTGAAGAAAATAGTTACTTGCAAAATGAAATTACGGTAATTTAATCAGGAGTTATGAATTTCTGAAAATTACCTCATCGTTATTTTTTCGCGATTTTCAAAATTTCATATCTCCAAGGTTTTTGAAAATTAAGGGCTTAAAATTTAGGATTAGGTGTCTTTTTATATGTACAAAAACATATAAAAAATTCAACCGGATCAAAAAATATAATTTTCAAAATCAGGTGATTAGGCATGGAATGACCCATATATATCAGATATAACGCGGCTTGTCACGACGATAGCGTCGCCAATTTAAAACAGATTTTTAGCAAACTCAACATACTTATTCTACAGGTAGATACCGAAGTCAAGTTCGAAGATGAGCTTAACCGGTCAAGTAATTTAGAAATGCCAGGATTTCAAAATTTTCAAAATCATAAAAATTCATATTTCTTCACATTCTTACTCGAATAACTTTTGAATGGGATAACTTATTAAATCTTCGTAAATTGCATCTGAAAGCTCTTTGAATAAGCTTTAATTTGAGTACCATATCATGTGTGTAGTTCCCAAATTATGTCCTATTCCGCTATGCCAATTATGAAATCTGCTATTGCATTCGTTTTATAAAATTTTTTGTTATGTCGGACTCAACGTTCGACATTTTAAATTAATTGGATATAAATTATCCACTAATAATTCATATTTTTACATACATTTATTTTATTGTTTTAAAACTTTCCTCTCTAGACATTGCCATTAGTAATTTTTCCAAAAAGAATATTTTTTATTTTTCTATTTTACGCCAGGTAATCGGTTTATATGGGTCGGGTTGTAAACCATAATTTTATGACCCGAACATTCAAGGAAATAGTCTTATTTATCTAGTTACATCTTGGGAATTTTCCGCGTTTGGTTGGGCCGACCAAGAGCTCCGAGCCTGAACAAATAGTCTAATGGACTTTAACCTTTGTCTAGATCCGGAATAGAAATTTTTTTGTGATAATAAAATAAATGTACAGAAAGAGAAAATATTATAAAGATAACAGTATTTTAAATAATACAAAAAAAGGTAAATAATGATAATTTTAAGTAACAAATTTTTGAATAATATAAAAAATAATATCTTTAAATAATGATAATTTTAAGTAACAAATTTTTGAATAATATAAAAAATAATATCTTTAAATAATGATAATTTTAAGTAAACAAATTTTTGAATAATATAAAAAATAATATCTTTAAATAATGATAATCTAAGTAACAAATTTGAATATTGAAAGAAATAATATTCCTCAATAATGATAATTTAGTATAATAAGTTAAATAAGGAACACCAACGTATGTAATAATAAAGCAAAATACTTAAAATATTAATAGTTAAATAACATTAATAAATAACAATAGTTTAAGTTTAGAAAAAGGAAATAAATGTTATAAGGTTTATTTCGAATTAAATATAATTCATGAAACATTTTAACTTACGATAAATTAATTACTCGGTTAATTAATTTAATAGAATCTCCCGAATAAACAAATAAACTACAGTAATGTAAATTTAGATTTAGTTAAATAAATAACTTAGTTAACAAAGTAAAAATTTAACAATGATTTACGTTTCGATTGTTAACATAGAATTTAAGAGAAGGGAGACAACAGGCCTTTGAGACAACGTGGAGGGAGTAGTGCGCTACCTGAAACGTTGGGCCCTCTCGAAGAAAGGGAAACTCGTGACTACTTGGTGTTACTGTAATTGGCCTAGAGTTTCCCCCAAACATAGAAATTAGGAAAATGTCACCACCTAAAATTCTTGTCAGTTTCAGTTTTTTTGTTTTCTAGTAGTCCAGTTTTAGTTTTACACCCTCAACACGAGGTCAAGTTTAGTAGTTTAACGTAACACAATATTTTCCTCAGTCTATTATAATTAGTAAAATTTTACGTTGTTACGAGTCAAGTTAAAGTAGATTCAGTTGCATTTATCTTTCCTTTTATTTTTTATATTTTTTCTTATTCTTTTTATTGAAACAGGCAAGAAGCGGTGACATCGACATATAGTGTAAGTCCAAAAGTAATGTATTAGAATTTTTGAATACATCTAATAATTTGAATTCTAATTTTATTTCTTTTTTTTGTTATTTAATTTAACCAATTCCCATAAGCTTCAGATCCTTATCTATTAGCCTAACGGCTAGGATAAAAATAATTAATTTTAGTTGCGTTCTGACGTAACATTTTTGGGGGCTCGTCCGGGATCATGAAGCTTTATGTGGAAAATTACTAAGAAATATTTGATACAGAAATTCACATTTTTAAATTTTACTTAAAATTTATTTTTATATTTTTTTTTTTTTCCTCCTTTTTCTTTTCCAAAAACTACGGAATAAAGATAGATTTCATAAAGTTTATAGTTAATTAAACTAGATATACTCTAAAATTTAAATTTATTTAAAATTCTTTTTATGATTTATTGATTTTATTTTCAAAATATTGTATAATGTTTTGTCCTAATACTTTACAACGAACAATTAACTTAAGAATTAACCAGGCTTTAAATTTAATTCGATAAAATTTTATTACTAATTGATTTACTGGGTTATACATATACTTTTTTTTGGAACCTTTCGTTAAATTTTATTTTATTTTAAAAATTTATTTTATTTTAAAAATTATTTTCGGGGTAAAACAAATTTGGTAGGCTCATATGATTATAACTGAAATTTCTCGATTTTTCATGAAAAATAGTCCCTCATGTTTGAATACTAGGAATAATTAATAATCTAAATCGAACAATTTATGAATTTTTGACTCAATGAAAAAAAAAAAATAATTTTTTTTTTTTCTTTTCTTTATTTTTATTTTTATTTGTTATTTTTATCCAATATAAAACATTAATTTTTATCTATTGAGAATATGAGCACAGAATTTTCCGAAGTTTTAATCAACTAAATGTCTGATGATAAACCTAAATCATCCTATTCTTTGAGAAGTAAGCCAGAACAAGAACTTCTTCCTGGGTTACCTTTGGTTAAGCGGGAAAAGAAGCATAATTTAACTTTTAAAGATTCTGGCGTAGGAGTATCCGCTCTTTCAATACCAGAATTTACAGACGACGAAAGCTCGGAGGAAGAACCACCTAATAACCCAAAACCTCAAGTTCCAGTAGTTATTAATATACCTCAAGTTCAAGTAGTTGATAATCCACCTCAAAATCTAGTAGTTAATCCACCTAATAATAACGACCCAGAAATCGAACTTAATTTAGAAAGAATGGCATTAAACGCGAATCAACACATATCATTAAACGACGCGTTAGTCTGCGTACCCCGTTTTCAAGGCAATCCGGGTGACTTAATAGATTTTGCGACATGCTGCAGGGATGCGAAAGGAATGTTACCTGAAGCCGCGGAAGTAAATTTAATTAAATTAATATATTCTAGTAAATTAAGTACTGATGTCAAAAGTTCTCTCAATAACACAGCACCTGCTAATATAGAAAGTTTAATCAGAGATCTGAAAAAATTTATATTCCGGTATCGTCAATTACTCAGTTACAGAGGCAACTGGCCTGTATTTTTCAAGGAAATTCGAAACGGTAACAGAGTTCGTGAATAGATTAAAAAGGAAAGGTCGGGAAATAGTTGATTGCTATCAAACTCAAAACCCTGAAGCAACCCCTGAGCAAATAGCAGCATTTAAAGACACAATAGATAAGTCCATTTCAGAATGTTTCATTCAAAATTTAAACGACGAAATTGACCATAGGATGCCATCTTGTCAAACGACAGAAGATGCGCTCCGGGAAGCTCTTAAAATCGAACACAAAATCAACGCACGAAAGGAATCAAGGAAAGATTCGAATATAAATAAGACGGAAGAAAAGAAAAAGGGCACACCTCATAAACCGGTTAATTTTACGTCGGGTAGTAATGTCGGTAACATAGCTTCTCAGAAAACGTTAAATAACAACAACTATAATAAAGTCAATAATCAAAATATTGCCTCTAATAATGGTAATAATAATCAGTTTAATAAACCTAATAATAATAATAACTTCAAAGGAAATAATAGTAATAACAGAAACAAATAGTCAAAGTCGAACCGTAATTTGTTATCGTTGCAAAACCCCGGACATACTACAAGAAATTGTCCTGAAAGTAAATGCCAAGTCTGCGATATGAATGGACATACAGCGAAAGCTTGTCCAGTAGTAATGGGAAATAGTGAAAATAGGAATTCGGGAGCCGTACGATGTCAATTATGCAGTCAACACGGGCATTTAGCTAAAAATTGCCCTACATTAACCGGTAATTCTAGAGTAACACCAATTTCACAATATTGTGGTTATCATAATAGTAGGTCTCACAGCGAAGATAATTGTTTTGCGTTAAAAATATGAAAATCTCCCAGGGAAACCGGGTACAGTTCAACCCTTCGGGCGCAGGGATGAACGATCGCTCTGTGCGCCCAGTCCATGTAGTTCAGGAAGTTACCCTGGACGACAATATCAGTAATGACAATAGAAAATAATTATGACTGGGACGATTTGCCATATTCGATTGCAGGCAAATCGCCCCAAAACCAAGATATAATAATGATGTTAGACTCAGGAGCCTCTCCAAACTTAATTAAACGAAAATATGTAAAAATCAACTTCGATAATAAACTCAAAGGACATAATAGAATTACACGGAATAGCGGATGTACCCTTATTTACTCTAGGTAGTGTTCGTTTGGTATTATTCGGAAAGGAAGCGGTTTGCCATATTGTACCGGATGAAATGGCAATTCCTCATGCCGGTCTTGTAGGTTCCCAATTCTTTTCTTCACACAAAGCGAAAATAGATTACGAAAACCGCGTTTTAGAAATTGATAACGTCAAACACCCTTTTAAAAAACAAATAGAATTGAAGACGGAGTTATGTATATACCTCCTCGGAGCGAGTCAACATTTTTATTAAGGTCAAAATCCGGAATTAAAGGAGGGTTACCTCCCTCGAGTTAAGATCTGTAAAGGAGTTTTACAGGAAATTGTCTAGTCCGTGTTAGTAATGGCCGAGCTTATATGCAGATCTTTAACACAACTAATGATGAAGTAGGAATTAAAATTCCAATCTTAGCTATACGAGAGGTAGAAGAAGCGTACGCACCTCGTACGATTGATCCAGAAAATTCTTATGAAAATCTAATCGAAAACCTTGGAGTCACAAAGAGAATATTTACAGTAGTTAAAAATCAATTCGATGAATGTAGATTTGAAAAATTAAAACCTTTAATAAACTTAGATTATTTGGAGAAAATAGAGAGAATTCATGTAGAAAATTTATTAAGAAAATATTCAGATTGTTTCCACATCCCTGGTGAACCTTTAGGTTCAACTAATAATTACAAACATAGAATCCCAACAATGTACGATGTTCCCTTCACGACTAAGCAATACCGATTACCTCATTCTTTAAAGGCAGAAGTAGAAAATCAAATTAACGAGGCACTCCACTCAGGCATTATTAAGCCTTCGGAGTCGCCCTATAACAGTCCCATCTGGATTGTACCCAAAAATGTGACTCACAAAGGAAATAAACGTTGGAGGTTAGTAATCGACTTCAGAAATTTGAACGAACGAACAATTACAGACGCTTATCCTTTGCCGAGCATTGTAGAGATTCTGGATCAATTGGGAGGTTCGCAATACTTCTCCGTTTTCGACTTGGCATCCGGTTATCATCAGATCGAAATGGATCCGAGAGACAGTTGTAAGACAGCGTTCTCCACTCCGCAAGGTCATTGGGAATATTCTCGTATGCCCTTCGGATTGAAAAACGCTCCTGCAACGTTTCAACGATTGATGGATTCGGTGTTAACGGGACTCCAAGGAATATCAATGTTTGTATATTTGGACGACATTATTGTTTTTGCTAAAGATTTGGAGGAACACGAAAAACACATAGATGATTTGATGGCTAGATTGAGAAAAGCCAATTTAAAATTACAACCCGAAAAATGTCACTTCCTTAGATCCGAAGTAAATTATCTAGGTCACATCATTAGTAAAGAGGGTTTAAAACCTGATCCGTCGAAGCTTGAAGCAGTTAGGAAATTTCCGGTGCCAAAAACGCAGAAAAACATCAGAGAATTTTTGGGTTTAACAGGATATTACCGCCGATTCATTAAGAACTTTGCAAAAATTTCTAAACCATTAACCGAGCTATTACAGAAAGAAGTAGACTTTATATGGACTGAGGAAACTCAGCAAGCTTTTGACATTTTAAAAGAAACATTATGTACCGCTCCGGTTCTTCAATACCCCGATTTTACAGAACCATTCATTATAACTACGGATGCGTCGGGTTTTGCTTTGGGAGCCGTGTTATCTCAAGGAGAGATCGGTCGAGATCTTCCAATCGCGTATTATTCAAGGGTCCTGCGAGGAGCTGAACTACGATATGACACTTACGAAAGGAAGCTTTAGCGATTGTACAAGCGGTTAAAAATTTCAGACCATATGTATACGGTAAAGCTTTCACTGTGGTAACTGATCATAAACCGTTAGTTTGGTTTCGAACCGCAAAGGACGGTAACGCGAGGATTCTCAAATGGCGGTTACGTTTAGCGGAATACGATTACACCGTAATTTACAAGCCAGGAAAGATTAATTTAAATGCAGACGCGTTATCACGAAATCCAACAGAAACAGTTAACGTTACAACCCGCGCTCAAAGAAGGATAGAAGAACGTGAAATTTTAGAAGACCGATTACAAAAAGAAATAGATGATTTCGAGAACTCTCAGAAAAAACATTGTAGAATCAGATAATTTTCAGGAGCCACAACTCCTAGAGCCTCAGCTGTCACCGGTTGCTGGCAGGCCTGAGTCAGAGATTACACAGAATAACACAACTCAAACAGTAGAATCAAACGAACCAGAATCCCCTAAACTTCGGTTGTCACCGGTTGCTGACAGATCAAAAGGTACGGAGATAGTCCCCGGAAAGACATGCGGATTATCTAAGGTACGTAGGGGAAGGCCACGCAAAGTGGTTGTTAATTTGGAAAATCAGTGGAAGTCGAACGAGAGCTGAATCAAGTTCAGACTCGGAAACTTCCCAGAGTAGTGACTCTGATACGGAGGATGACGAACCATCCGATGTTGAGTCAAATCGAATAGGGAACACTGTAGCATTTGAGAATAACAATATTACTTTACCAACACAAACACCAAATATAGTAACGTCAAAAGAATTATTTCAATATAGACAAGATAATTTAGTATACTTCCTTGATTCGAACGGTTGTCCTTGTGACAACGGTTCAAAACTTTAAAGAAATTAAACAAATTACCGTTTGTAGGGGTAATAGAAACAGGACAAGTTTTCTGGACTAAAATTAACAAGAAAAATTACTTTGGGTTAATTGTACTGAATGCCAGTGGGGAATCTTCACTGCGCATTCAAAGCAATATCAGGGAAAACCTTAGTAAAATTAAAGGGCATCTTACGAGATAAAAATTTGAATACTTTCTCCATAGCCTCATCCGAACACATCGCTAATGTGCCTTGGATAGAGGTTCAAAAAATGTTGACCGAAGTTTTTAGTAGTCAGATCAATATCAAGGTTATCGTCTGTCTAGGGAAAGTTCGTTACGTTTCACCTGAGGAGCGTGACAGAGTTTTTATGAAGCTCATAAAGCTCCTCTTGGGGGACACAAAGGGAGTTTCTAAAACGTATAATAGGATTAAGCACACGTATTATTGGGAGGGTCTAAAAGATGACATTCAACGTCGCATTCAACAATGCCTCGAATGTCAATTAAAAAAACTAGTACGAATCAAGACTCGTCAACCTATGCTCATTACCGACACACCGGGAACTGTTTTCGAAAAGATCGCAATGGATATTGTCGGTCCATTGCCAGTTTCAGAGGGAGGTAATGAATATATTTTGACGATACAAGATTCCTTGTCAAAATTCTGTATAGCAATTCCTATTAACAATATGTTAGCTGTAACTGTTGCTGACGTTTTTATTAAACGTTTCATCTGTATTTATGGGGCCCCAAAAGCTCTACTTACAGATCAAGGACGGAATTTCGTCAGTACCTTTATGCAGCGAATCGCTAAACGTTTTAAAATTAAGAAGATCCAAACCACGGCTTTCCGACCCCAATCTAACGGTTCTTTGGAAAGATCGCATCATGTGTTAGGGGAATTCTTAAAACAATATGTCAACAAGGAAAAAGACTGGGATGAATGGTTGGAAGTAGCCACCTTTTCGTATAACACTTCCGTTCATGAAGGAACCAGATTCACTCCCTTTGAATTAGTTTATGGAAAGGTTGCGCGAGTTCCTTCTGAAGAACCCCTCCATGATTTAGATTGCTTACCTACTTATAACAATTATATCAAAGATTTAGTAACAGGATTAATCGAAATCCGAAAACTTGCACGAGAGAATCTAATAAATGCTAAGGAAAGGTCAAAAATTCAGTATGACAGACATTTAAAAGTAGTTAATTTTAAAGAAAACGACCTAGTATTCTTACTAAAGGGACCTAAACCAAACAAATTTGGTGACCATTATGATGGACCTTACCAAATTTTACAAGTTTTACCTAACGGAAATATTCAAATCAAAATGAACAATCAAATTAAAACAGTACATCCAAATCGGTTAAAATTAACGAAAATTTCGGAAACAAAAACGAAAATGAAACCTAAAACGAAAGGGGACAAGAAACGAAAAGGACCCAGATCCTGATTTTAAACCTTAATTTCCACCTATTAATACTATTTGTTTTACAGGATGGGAACTAATATACCAATGGCTATTTCGTATTTGTATTTCTTATTTAATTTTATTTATTACAGCTACGCAATTATAGGAAATGATTGTAGTAATAAAATAACGAACATGACCACCATATCGTTAGTGGACATAGATGATTGCGATATTGAACCGGATCATGTGGACATAACCCTAGTAGACATACATTTATTACAATTAAATGATTTTGAACATACCGAGATCCTTCAATGTAAAATTGAAGTGACTCGATTAATTTATTATTGCGGATATTGGGAACATACATACATAGTTAATAATGCCTATATGGGGTATGTCCATGCGATCCAGCGAGAAGCGTGTCAGATAGCGCACGATCATGGCACGTTTCACCTCGGTAACGCAATAATCGATGGTTTAACACCAAATTCGACTACTACTCGTAGTATTACCCTTGCAGGAAAAGCGGGTCTTGATGGAACTTGTAAAGGGGCCCAATATTCGGATCCTTACGGTACCTGGGACAATGTTGTAGTCACAGGAAGCGTAACGATCACAATTCAATCCTCTTGGGCCCGAGTAAAGTCTGAATCTAATAAAATTTATATGCCATCAGGATCCACTTGCAAGTTAGAAACGGGATCTTGTATTGACCCTGAAGGAGGGTATACCTTCTGGAACCCTCTACCTAAAAAATTTTGTAAGGCTAATACCTATTCTGTACTGTACAAAGGAGCCGTAACTAAGCTCAAAACAAATAATGACATTATATATTCAGTAAATGTAAGAGATACGAGTTTTTCATTAATTGTAACCGGGGAAGAGACCTCATGCGGCCTACCTATACTTAGAACCGAACATCCTAAGCTTTTTATTGTTCAAAAATCCGATTTAAATATGTTAAATGAAGAGAATATCGTAACTATGCATTCAGATAACATGGATATTTTCCTTTACATGAATACAAAATTTATATACGTAGAAAGGTTCATTAGGTCTCAGATCCGTGATTTGTATAGAGATGTATTGTTACACCGTTGTAGAATAGAGAGGGAGATATTACGAAATAGCCTAGCGATAGCAGCGACCCAGCCAGATGAGTTCGCCTACCGATACATGGGAGGGCCAGGTTACATGGCGATCTTAGCGGGAGAGGTCATTCATCTAATTAAGTGTGTGCCAGTGGAGCTAAAACTTTGGGCAGCAGAAAAATGTTACAACCGATTACCAGTCAGAAGAGGGAATCAAACTCTTTTCCTCACACCTCGCACTCATGTCATTACCACACAGGCAGCTGAAATTCCTTGCAACCCTTTACTCCTTCAATATTACTTGGTGGGACAAACTTGGTATAAACTCCTGCCTAGTCCTGTCGAGACCGTAGCTCCAATTAGTTTAAAGCCTAGTACGAAGGTAACATGGAATTATAAGAATCCGCACCATCTAGCCACAAGTGGGGTGTACACTGAAAAGGAGTTGAACGACATGAAGAACCGCATAATGTTCACTATGGAACAAAACGCTATAGTTGCCAACGTTATGCAGAGGATCACCAACGGAGTATACAGCAACCAACCATCGGTAATGAATCTACTGGACGAGGAGGCCCTGGAAAAATTAGCAGAAAACGCCTGGGATAAGACCTGGGGAAGTTCCTGAAATTTGGAACCTTCAGCGCCGGAGTAATTGGAATCTACGTCATCGCAAAGATGTTCAAGGCAATTGCGGATACAGTCATTCACGGTTACACTCTCCATTCAGTTTATGGATGGTCAGTAAAATTAATTGCAGCCTTGTGGGCCTCAGCAACTCACCTATTGCTCCATTTAGCCGAACCAAACGATCCAACGAGTGCTCAACGACAAGATCCTGAACCAGGAAATGGACCTACAGCCCCGATAATGAACCCTGACCTCTACCCTAAGTTGCCAGCAGCTTCGCCTAACCCAAAAGACCAACCAGTTTCGTCAACTCCAACGGATTTATCAGCGACAGCAGCGACGAATGGAGGCCGAACTTTTATAAATTAATTGATAGAATAATTTGAAAATAATTAAAGTACGATCATCAAACTGATGTCGTACTCATTTCAATCGTACTTCCATCAAACGATGGGGGTGTTATGTCGGACTCAACGTTCGACATTTTAAATTAATTGGATATAAATTATCCACTAATAATTCATATTTTTACATACATTTATTTTATTGTTTTAAAACTTTCCTCTCTAGACATTGCCATTAGTAATTTTTCCAAAAAGAATATTTTTTATTTTTCTATTTTACGCCAGGTAATCGGTTTATATGGGTCGGGTTGTAAACCATAATTTTATGACCCGAACATTCAAGGAAATAGTCTTATTTATCTAGTTACATCTTGGGAATTTTCCGCGTTTGGTTGGGCCGACCAAGAGCTCCGAGCCTGAACAAATAGTCTAATGGACTTTAACCTTTGTCTAGATCCGGAATAGAAATTTTTTTGTGATAATAAAATAAATGTACAGAAAGAGAAAATATTATAAAGATAACAGTATTTTAAATAATACAAAAAAGGTAAATAATGATAATTTTAAGTAACAAATTTTTGAATAATATAAAAAATAATATCTTTAAATAATGATAATTTTAAGTAACAAATTTTTGAATAATATAAAAAATAATATCTTTAAATAATGATAATTTTAAGTAAACAAATTTTTGAATAATATAAAAAATAATATCTTTAAATAATGATAATCTAAGTAACAAATTTGAATATTGAAAGAAATAATATTCCTCAATAATGATAATTTAGTATAATAAGTTAAATAAGGAACACCAACGTATGTAATAATAAAGCAAAATACTTAAAATATTAATAGTTAAATAACATTAATAAATAACAATAGTTTAAGTTTAGAAAAAGGAAATAAATGTTATAAGGTTTATTTCGAATTAAATATAATTCGCGAAACATTTTAACTTACGATAAATTAATTACTCGGTTAATTAATTTAATAGAATCTCGAATAAACAAATAAACTACAGTAATGTAAATTTAGATTTAGTTAAATAAATAACTTAGTTAACAAAGTAAAAATTTAACAATGATTTACGTTTCGATTGTTAACATAGAATTTAAGAGAAGGGAGACAACAGGCCTTTGAGACAACGTGGAGGGAGTAGTGCGCTACCTGAAACGTTGGGCCCTCTCGAAGAAAGGGAAACTCGTGACTACTTGGTGTTACTGTAATTGGCCTAGAGTTTCCCCCAAACATAGAAATTAGGAAAATGTCACCACCTAAAATTCTTGTCAGTTTCAGTTTTTGTTTTCTAGTAGTCCAGTTTTAGTTTTTACACCCTCAACACGAGGTCAAGTTTAGTAGTTTAACGTAACACAATATTTTCCTCAGTCTATTATAATTAGTAAAATTTTACGTTGTTACGAGTCAAGTTAAAGTAGATTCAGTTGCATTTATCTTTCCTTTTATTTTTTATATTTTTTCTTATTCTTTTTATTGAAACAGGCAAGAAGCGGTGACATCGACATATAGTGTAAGTCCAAAAGTAATGTATTAGAATTTTTGAATACATCTAATAATTTGAATTCTAATTTTATTTCTTTTTTTGTTATTTAATTTAACCAATTCCCATAAGCTTCAGATCCTTATCTATTAGCCTAACGGCTAGGATAAAAATAATTAATTTTAGTTGCGTTCTGACGTAACATTTTATTTTATTTTTTTTATTGGAAAACTTTTATTGTAATGATTACAATAAAAATCATACATTAAAATTCAATTGTAATTTTGATTGATAAGTAATAAAATGAAATCTACTTTCATTTCGGCTGCTGAATGGTCTTTTTTTTTTTTAGTCTCGAGTGAAAAAATGTTAGTTTTTGATGTTTTAAGAGCCCTCTCCAAAGGACAGCTCATAAAAAAACTTTCAAGAGGTCGCTCCAAATTTTTTTGAATTTCAAGAATCGATTTTTTTTTTTTTTTTAATTTTATTTCTCGTCACGGTATAATTTTATAGACCAAAAAAATAATTAAGTTTCTGAAAGTTTCAGTTCAAAATTAAAATTTAAAAAAATCGCTCATAATTTTTTTTTAATTTATTAGTGCATTACTACAGATTTTTTCGAGCGACTTTTTAATATTCAAATTAAACTTCTATGCATTTTTTTAACTTCCCGCTAAAAAATCGAAGATTTTCAGAAATCGGGAAGTTATTGGTTTTACCCCGTTTTGCAAAAATCGAGTTTTCATCAGATCTAGACATTTGAAGGTCACAGGAAGCTTCCCTGACTATCCCCGTGAGGGTGTCACTATGTATGTATGTATGTATGTATGTATGTATGTATAAATGTATGTATTGTATGTAAGTATGTATTAGGGTGCTTCAAAAAAACTTTTTAATTTTTTTTTTAACTCTTACCCTCTCAAATGTTTCGATTTGATATAAAAAAAATCCTCACCAAACATGAGCCCTATTGCTCAACTCTAAGGGGTCGCTATTTTAATTTTAGTTTCCCATTTAATTAACATGAGAAAAATTCTTTTTTGTTTTAACTTGAATTTACACATAATTTACGCAATTTTTTACAAAAAACGATTTCATATTCTTAAAGTAGAGTCTTTGAGCTTTACAAAACTCTAAGACAAAGTATGATTATCGTTACAAAAAGACTAGTTACAGCCATTTAAAAATGACTAAATTTCGAAATTTAAAGAAATAGTTGGCAATGGGGTCATTCCATGGCGATTCAATAAATAGTTGGAATCGATTTGGACAAATTTTGGTCAGAAGTTTTCGTTTATCATAAAACGAAGTTCTGCTAAAGGAAAAACAATAAAAAATTTTTTTCAAAAGATATGCAAATTCAATATTTCGCAATTTTTTCAGTTTTTCAATTTTGTTTTTGTAATATCTTTAACGCTTTTGTAGATATAGAAACGGCCTTTTGTTTGTTTAAAAGGGAACACTTAGGGTTATTGAAAAAAAAATATTTTGGAAAAAAATTTTCAAAAATTCCAAATTTGTCAAATTTTGAATTTTTGAAAATCGTTAAAAATGACGATCGAAGTTAAAATTTTAGCTCAATTTTTTTTGTATAATACATTGTATTCATCTTATATGATTCTGAAATTTTTAGAAGTTTTTTTTTTCAAAAATATCAATTTTTTTTCAAAAATATCAATTTTTTTTTCAAAAATATCAATTTTTGAATTTCAAAAAAAAAATTTTTTTCGTTTTTTGCAACTTTTAAATAAGGTAAAGTTATGCAGATACATAGTATTGTAATTTTGAGGATTAAAAATTGAATGCATCACGTAGAAAAATTGAGTAATAAATTATTTTCAACTTTTTTTTAATTTTTCATGCGTTAAAAATGACTTTGAGATCATGTCCAAAAAATAAAAAAAATTTGAAATTAATTTATTATTCAATATTTCCTTGTAATGCATTCAATTTTCAATCCTCAAAATTACAATATTCTGATCATCATAACTTTACCTTATTTGAAAGTTGCAAAAAACGAAAAAAAATTTTTTTTTTTTTAAATTCAAAAATTGATATTTTTGAAAAAAAAAACTTCTAAAAATTTCAGAATCTTTTAAGATGAGTACAATGTATTATACAAAAAGAATTAGGAAAACGGTTGACCCTAAAGGCCATCCCTGCAACTTCCCGCTAATTCCGTTAATACCTGGGCGCTTAAAATTGCACCTAAGAAGTTTTTGAGCTCTTCGAGCTCAAAAATACAATCTATGTATTGTTTCGAGCTCTCCAAGCTCAAAAAGATACCTTTTCTATGCTTTTGAGCTCTTTGAGCTCAAAAGTCATAAAAGTTTCATAGAACACTATTTTTTGAATTTTCAAACCGCAATTACTTTTGAATTAATGAATCGATTTTTACGCGGTTGGCGGCATTCTACGCAGTTTTTTAGGCCTCATGAAGAATTTCTAAGTTTCAATTGGTCAAACTATAAATTTCGGTGTAATTCCGTAAAAACACTTTTTTGGGTTTTCTTTCCTGCACGATATCTCTCGAACGAATCAACCGATTTTGACCGGATTAGCGGAAATCGACGTGGTTTTTTTATGTTAAGAGCTGATTAGTTTTCGGAGTTGATTGATAAAGCCGTTTAAAAGTTATTCCAAAAAAACCACTTTAGAAAAAATTTTTTTTTACAGTTTTTTTTAGATTTTACGAAATCCATCGGTCCGAATCAGTCCAAATTGTATTCGAAATCTAAGTTTGGCCAAGCCTTTTCGAATGGCACCAACCGCGATGAAATCGGTTTAACTGTTCAAAAGTTATAAGAGGTTTACATATGAACACACACACACACACACACACACACACACCCGTCGGAAGAAGCCAAACTCCCACCGGGCGCGTCCCCAGGTTGCGGATAGGGCGGGTCCTAACCGGTCGTAAGATCGGCGGATTGGGGCGAAATAAAATAGCCCTCGCGGACCAAATCAGGCATCGGAGCTGAAGAGTAACAGCCACCGTCCGTGTATCCTTGTGGGTTGGAGAAAGCTCGCTGTTCTTTGGAGCAGAGGGTAAGAGCGAAATAAAATAGCTCTCGCGGTAAAAAACGAAAACTCCCCTTTCGGCAGGAAGGGTTAGTCACACCATCTGACCTAGGGTCACGTACGCAAGCGGATACGGTGACGCTGCTTGAAAGAGATGTGCGAAACGATCCTTATAGCGCGGTGTACGTGGTAACTCTCGGCATCTACGTGCCGCACCACGAGAGCAAGAGGAAGCCGATGAAGGAAGCAGGTGCAGGGTCGAAGCGGTTGATATTTCCCCTTTCGGGTATTGATATTTCGGCTATTCTTCATTGCCAGTAAATCGAGAAGACATTCCACCTGTCACAGAAAAGGAACTGATGGAGGCGTGCAACTGAGTAGGGAATAATAAGGCGCCGGGATTGGATGGAATCCCGAATATTGCAATAAAAACAGCTATTAAAGCAGCGCAAAATCTATTCTTAGATACCTACGATTCGTGCCTCAAAGAAGGGATTTTTCCTAGAAGATGGAAACAGCAAAGACTTGTACTTCTCCTTAAAGGGAAGAAGCCACCGAACGAGCTATCATCCTACCGACCACTGATATTAGAGCGTATAATGCACCAACGAATAGAAGCAGCCGTCGATCCACTCCTAGCAGAAGGCCAGTATGGTTTCCGTAAAGGACGATCAACGCTGGATGCGATCAACCTGGTGGTCGATACAGCTAAGGAGGCAATCGCTGGAAAGAGATGGGAACGTGGCAGAAAGAAGTATTGTTTAGTGGCTGCCTTGGACATCAAAAATGCCTTCAATTCCGCTAACTGGGACTGCATCATGCGAGCTCTCGAAGATAAAGAAGTGCCAGGATACCTGCGCAGAATGGTAGCAAACTACTTTACAGTCAGAGTCCTCAAATATGACACGAAAAACGGTCCAAGGGAGTACGAAATAACCGGAGGAGTGCCACAGGGCTCGGTTTTGGGTCCTTTGCTGTGGAACATCATGTATGATGGTCTCCTGAGAGTTGCATTACCATCAGAGGTGAAACTTGTTGCATATGCCGATGATGTAGCGGTAGTGATTGTCGCGAAACACTTGGAAGAGATCAATCTGGCTTTCGATATCGCATTTAGCCGGATTAACCTATGAATGGAGATGATGAAGTTGGAGTTAGCCAAGCACAAAACTGAAGCTGTGTTCATCACCAGCAGAAAGATCGTAGAAAACATCAAGCTGAATGTCGGCGAGCAGGAGATCGCATCGCAACCATTTATCCGATATCTGGGGGTGACGCTGAATGCCCGACTGAACTTTAAGCAACAGGTCGAACACGTAAGTGCTAAAGCATCAGCGGTGATAGCTAGTCTATCAAGACTGATGCCGAATGTTGGGGGCCCGAAGCAGAGCAGGAGACTATTGCTGTCGTCAGTAGTCACATCAGTGCTCACATATGGAATATCCGTTTGGGCAGACGCGCTGGAGACCCAAGAATCATGGAGGAAAGCCGGACCGGTCTACCGATTAAGTGCACTGAGAGTTGCAAGCGCCTTCCGCACAATATCCGAGGAGGCAGTGTGCGTCATTTCTGGAACTCTGCTTCTTAGAGTCCTAGCTGAGGAAAGACGGAACCTATACCACCGAAAAAGGTCATCTACACTGAGCGCTGAAGAACTGAGAACTGAAGAGCGACAACATAGTATAGTAAGATGGCAACAACTATGGGATGTTGCGGAGAAGGGAAGATGGACTCATCGACTTATACCAAGGATTGACGTTTGGCTTAACCGGAATCACGGCGAGGCCAACTATCTGACCCAGATGTTGTCAGGACACGGCTGTTTCCGGGAGTACCTTCATCGCTTTAAGCACGATAATTCCCCAGAGTGTCCGTCTTGCCCAAGAGTTGCTGAAAATGCGGAGCACGTTTTCTTTGAGTGCCCTCGTTTTAACCCACAGCGTGATGAGTTAGAGAAGATCCTGAACAAGAAAATCACACCAGAGTCAATAGTAAAAGAAATGCTGTCATCCGAAGCTGCCTGGAACGCCACAAGCACGTTTACCACCGAAGTGCTTACAGAGCTGCGTTCCATTGAAAGAAAAAGGGCAAATGACAGAAACTAGAAGGAAGGAAAAATAACACCTTAGCCACCAGAAGGAATAGCAGTAGCTAGATCCTCCCCTCACGAAGTAATGCCTGACGGCGGTTTCCATGAGGGATTAGAGGAAAGAAGAAAAGGGGTTTAGGGTTTAGTGGGTAGGGGCGTTAGCGTCGAGTTTTAGTATGACGCTGCGTCGAGTCGCCACATATCCAGGCCGAACAGCTATGCCTGGAATCCGTAAAAGGGATTCTCCCCCTTAAGTTAAAAAAAAAAAAAACACACACACATACACACACACACACACACACACACACACACACACACACACACAGACCACATCAGCGTTCTTCGGAAAAAGTGTCTAAAGAAAAGAAGAATATCCCAGCGTGGCTATCGACGACCTAATTCTGCGGAGCTGGTCGCAGAGTACAAAAAAGCCCGTCGATCATTGAACAATGCCATCAAGGATAGTAAGAGGCAATGCTGGAAAGAGCTTATCAACGAGGTGGACAAAGAACTGTGGGGTAGACCGTACAAGGTGGTCATGACTCACCTTAAAGTCAAACAAATGCTGGCATCCACATGCCCACAACTTCTGCAGAGAATCGTTACCGCGCTCTTTCCGCAGCAACGCGAGCTTCATTACCAGTTAGCTCAAGGCGAACTGGAGGACATTCCACCTGTCACGGAAGAATAACTGACGGAGGCTTGCAACCGCGTCAGGAATAATAAAGTACCAGTATTAGACGGAATCCCTAATACTGCCTCAAAAACAGCTATAAAGGCAGCACCGGCATTATTCCTGGATGTTTACATCACCTGCCTCAAAGAAGGGATTTTTCCTCGAAAGTTACAACAGCAACGGTTAGTGCTGCTTCCTAAAGGGAAAAAGCCACCGGATGAACCGTCATCTTACCGCCCACTTTGCATGCTAGATACAGCGGTTAAGATATTTGAACGCATAATTCACCAGAGAATTGAAGCAGTAGTCGACCCACTCCTGGCAGACAATCAGTATGGATTTCGGAAAGGACGATCAACCCTGGACGCAATCAAACTGGTTGTTGATACGGCCAAGGAAGCAATCGCAGGAACCAGATGGAAGGGTGGAACGAAGAAGTATGCCTGGTGGCGACTCTAGACATCAGAAACGCCTTCAACTCTGCCAATTGGGAATGCATCATGCAGGCTCTCCAAGAGAAGAATGTACCAGAATACCTTCTTAAGATCGTAGCAAGCTACTTTGAAAACAGGGTCCTGAAGTATGATACGAAGAACGGTCCGAGGGAGTATGATATTACTGGAGGTGTACCACAAGGTTCAGTTCTAGGCCCGCTCCTGTGGAATATTATGTATGACGGTCTATTAAGACTAACTTTGCCAAAAAACGTCAAACTCGTAGCCTATGCAGATGACGTAGCCGTAGTGATCGTTGCCAAACACCTTGACGAGATAAACCATATGTTCGATCTCACTTTTGAGCGCGTAAAACGGTGGATGGACGCAGTGAACTTGCAACTGGCGCAACACAAGACTGAGGCAGTGCTTATTACCAGCAGAAAAAGTGGTAGAGACCATTAAGCTGAAAGTCGCCGAACAAGAAATCACATCACAACCTTATATCCGATATTTGGGAGTGATGCTTGATGCCCGACTCAACTTCAAGCAGCAAGTGGAACAAATTAAGTAAATTAAGTAAGAATTTTTTATTTGTCATGTAGAAATCATCGCAAAACGGATTTCAATAAATTCTACTTCCGATAGGAATTGCGGGGGTGGGTGTCACGGTCAACGGATTTAAATATTTTTTTTTCTTAATAATTATATTTTTTTACAACAATCGTCTCTTTGTCAGCGGTGAAAAAGTCATTGTAAGGTTTTCAAAATTTAACTTTACATGTAGCTATTCAGTCAACGGACTAAGAATTTTGCATACATTTTATTTTTGCTGATCACATAATTGATGAATTGTTCTTATTACGGGATCGCGGGAATGTAACAAATTAAAATGAATGCATTTTCTAAACACTTGAGATGTGGAATAGAAATTTGGCTACTTATTCTCAGAGAATTCGTAAAAAACATGTACAAATAATTTTCTATGAAAAATTGATGTCACGGAGGAAATTTTAATTAACAGCAAAATTCGCTGCACTTTGAGCTAGACAGATTTCAACTTCACTTATGAGACCTACATTAACTTTAACTGAAACTTTCAATGCTCATATCAAATTTTTTCCTTCGTGTCAATTATTATTCATTTTTTGAAGAAAGCCACGCGAATTTTATATTAATTGCACATTGAAAGTTACAATAAATATTAGCTCGAATGATCACATAGATAATAGGTAAATGCCAATTCGATGAAATTTGGAATCTCTGTAAGTCAATACAATGCTCCAATTAAATTAAGTTTAAATGTACAAATACAATTCTATAAACGCCCAGCGGAGCGGGCGGGTAACAGCTAGTGTATAGATAGATAGATAGATAGACAGATAAAAAATTTTATTGACTCTGGAACTTAAGCTCCCTCAGAGCTATCAGTATTTAATACATTGGTTTACATCGGTTTGAATTTGTATATAATACAACTCAGTACAAAATTACTTAAGGGGGGGGGG
Source organism: Cotesia glomerata (assembly GCF_020080835.1). Taxonomy (NCBI): domain Eukaryota; kingdom Metazoa; phylum Arthropoda; class Insecta; order Hymenoptera; family Braconidae; genus Cotesia; species Cotesia glomerata. The sequence continues at coordinate 688,215 of NC_058167.1, read as the reverse complement.
GGGAGTAGGGTTTTCAAAGCGAAAAAGAAGCAAATTTTTGTGATTTTTTTGCAGTAGTATGAGTGATATAATTTTATTAAATTTAATTACATATTATGGTACAACTATTGAAGTATGTCAAAAAAAATTTTCAATGAAAAATATTAATACATAAGCCCGTGACGTTGAATCTCCAGAAGCGCCTTGAAAAAAAGGGGTTTTACGGTGAACATTATAACTCGTTACCGGATCATCTGAAACAAAAATATTGATATGCGTTTTGAAGGAGATATATTTCTCGAGGTAATGAGGAAGAGGTTTTTTTTTTCTTTTTTTTTCTATTTTTTACAGTACTTGAAAGTGGAAAACGTGATATTAGCTAAAAAAATCGGTGTTAATTTGTTATTAAAAAATAAACAATTTTTCATTGAAAATTTTTTCTGACATACTTCAATAGTTGTACAATAATATTTAATTATTATGTAATAATTAATATTAGCTAGAATAATCACAGGGATAAAACGTACAGGCCAATCCGATGGAATTTAGAATCTGGGCAAGTCAAAACAATACTCTTTAAGAGGTCGCTCCAAATTTTTTTAAATTTCAAAAATCGTCAAAAATCGGAAGCTTCCCCGACTCTTCCCGCGATGGTGTCTGTGCGGCTGTGTGTCAAAACAATACTCTTTAAGAGGTCGCTTCAAATTTTTTTAAATTTCAAAAATCGTCAAAAATCGGAAGCTTCCCTGACTTTTCCCGCGATGGTGTCCGTGCGGCTGTGTGTGTGTGTGTGTGTGTGTGTGTGTGTGTGTGTGTGTGTGTGTGTGCTTGTGTGTGAGTGTGTGTGTGTGTGTGTGTGGGTGGGTGGGTGGGTGGGTGGGTGGCCCTGAATAAAAAAAAGTATTGAAACAAAGAAAAAAGTATTGAAAAGTATTGGATTGACCAGAAAACCAATACTTTTCAATACTTTTTTCTTTGTTTCAATACTTTTTTTTTATCAGGGGGGTGTGTTTGTGTGTGTGTGTGTGTGTTTGTGTGTGTGGGGCTCGGCTGATCGGACTGAAATAGGTGGCGATCTAAAGAGTATCAATGCCATTAAATTTTGTGAAAATTTAAATCGATTTGATTCGCTAGATTTTGAAAAATCTCAAAAACAACATATTCAGAAAATCGTTTTTTTGGAATAACTTCTAAACGGCTTCACGGATCGATTCCAACAACTAATCCGATCTTAAGTTTGAAAAACCACGTCGATTGCCTTCAGTCCTGTCAAAATCGGTTGATTCTTTCAAGAGTTATCGAAAACGAAAAATTTCGAAAAGAGTGTTCCTTTCACATAACTTCGACATTTCTTTTTGGATCGTTTTTGATGAAATAGAATATTTATAAGAACTCAAAAATACCACGTCTATTGCCACCAAGAACGTGAAAATCGGTTGATTGGCTTGTGAGTTATCGTTGTCGAAAAAAATCGGAAAAAGTGAATTTTTCCAATTTCTCTCAGATTTTCGGTTCGATCAGTTTGTGTTCAAAAGTATATCATAGAATTAAAAAAACTGCGTGGAATACTGCCAACCGCGTGAAAATCAGTTCATTCATTCAAAAATTATTGTAGTTTAAAAATTCATAAAATACTGTTTTATTAAACTTCTATCAGACTTTTGAGCTCGAACAGCTACACTGTTAAAAATTTTTGTAAAATTACAATCATGTTGAAACAGTGTACCCAGACTTTGGCGAGGTGACCTCCTAGGTCCAAGACAATGCTCCGCGCCAGGTTATGCCTGGACGCCACCAAGAGATAAAAGAAAGATGGAAGAAAACACGGCCTCTTAGTGCCGGTTCCTGAAAGTGATCTCGACTCAGGTCGTAGGTGCTAGAATTAATGCTAGGGTTACTATATGTAAGTTAAAACTAGATTGAGATTTCGAGAAGGTCCAAGTAATCAGCAATTAGAACAATATGAACAGTGTAGTCTGGTATATCAAATAGTAATATATGTCAGAACAAAAATAATTAATCAATCCGGAGACTCTACACAAACTAAATAATAAAGAGAGAAATATAGTTAATGGAGAAAAAATAGTGACACAGTACCTCGGCGGTTGCCGGCACACGCACCGTCACGAAATGGCGGAAGGCCAACGACTCTCGATTTAATGACTTTATGTAAATTAATCAAAAGTAAATAACAGAAGGAAACGAAATTATACACTAGTCACAAAAATTAAGGGATATAAAAAAAATTCCAAATTTTTGGGTGATTTTCAACGTGCTGTTACTCCGAGGAAAATGGTCGTACAGAAAAAATAATTGTTTTCAGAAACAAACACACACATACACACATAGACACGCACACGCACGAAAACACACACAAACACGCGCGCACACACACAAGTGTGTGTAAGAAGCGTGAATGGGACCGAGAACTTCTACGACATATGCTTTGGGTAACGTTAATGCCTCGGTAAGACAGCAGTCGAAAAAAATCGAGAAAAGTTTAAAAACAAACGAGAAAATTTTCAAAAAAAATTGAAAATTTTTTTTTTTTTATTTTTCTAAATTTCTTGAACAGTTAATCTCTTTGATCAAAAAAATAAAGATTTTTGGAAAAAAAATTTTTTTTCATTGAAAAAATGGATAAAAATCGCAAAATTGCTTAAATGGTGATTTTTGCAAAAACAAAAAATTTAAAGCTTCGGGGCACTATGAAAAAAAAATCGCAGCACTTTGAATTTTTGAGGGATTTTAGATAACACTTCGAGGTTAAAAAATTACCGACGATATCCTTCGTTCATCCATTTTATCCAAAGTTATACCAAGTTATCCAAATATCTTTAATTATGCGAATTTTTGTCTTTTTTTCAGTTCGAGTTTTCAAAAGCCGTTTACAGTTTCTTATAGGAAATATCGTGTAGTTTTCAAAACCCTCCTTAGATTTCCTATATGATCATTATTTCCAGAATTATTGATTATCAAAGTCAAAAAAAACTTTTTTGCTTTGATTGACGATAACTCCACGGCAAATCATCGTACAGGCTTTTTGATTACGTCAAGTTAAAAGGTATTAAATATTCTAAAAGAGCTTTGTAAAGAAACAATGGAAAAAAATTTTTTGAAGCCCGTAGATCTTTTTTTAGACAAGAAAAAATTTGGAAAAATTTTTTTTCGGTAGTTTTCTTAAGATTTCTCCAGACCTAGACATGACAAAAATTTTCATGATCATGTCTGAAAACTAGACACTTGTAGCTACAATTTACTTTTTTTATTTTTTCTGTACGACCATTTTCCTTGGAGTTACAGCTCGTTGAAAATCACCGAAAAATTTGGAATTTTTTTTATATCCGTTTTGTGACTAGTGTAGTTACGTAAAACAATTTTGAAATTTAATACAAGTAGCGTACGTCGATGTTCTTCTCTGTGAGTTCAGCCTCCGAGGGTAATCCTGGCTCTCCAGATCCCATTACCAAACCAACGCTTCCAGCAATAATCAGCCACGATCTTGGCACTCCAGACGCTTGCACACAGCAGGTGGATTTGCTTTGGAGCTTCTTGCTTTTGGGTACTCCTGTGACTAACTGAATGACTCACTGCCCCGACTGACCGCCCGGACCTCAACTCTACTTACTCTTATCAACATTCAGAGTTCATACCGGCACCCTCTGAAACAAAGCTCTGACGGAGTTTGCCACCCTGGCAGCACACCCGAACACGAGTAGCGCCAAACTCAAAATCCCTGTTACAATATTACAAAACAAATAATAAGTAAAATTACAAATTACTGTATAGCAATGCGAAATTTTTATTAAACTTCTATCAGACTAGCTTAGAACAGCGAACTCTTTGAGCTTGGAGAGCTCGAAATAACATATAAATTATATTTTTGAGCTCGAAGAGCTCAAAAACGTCATAAGTGCAATTTTAAGTGCTTAGATATGGAATTAGCGGGAAGTTGCAGGGATGGCCTTTAGGGTCAACCGTTTTCCAGATTTTTTTTCTCGTTACGCTTTGATTTTATAGACAAAAAAAAATAAGTTTCTGAAAGTTTCAGTTCAAAATTTAAATTTTGAAAGGTCGCTCATAATTTTTTTTTTTTTCTTTAATTAATTATTATTTAGAGTCGGTTTTAACTGCTGTGGTCATATCGCCGACTTTAACTGTTAGGAGTGGTACTGGGGTTTTTTTGGTTTGTGAAAATCTTAACCTACGCGGCAAGGGTCAAATCTCAACCAAGCTGGTTTCTAAGACCAGCTTGGGATTCAAACCCACGCCTGGCCGGTGATTTATTGAAATATTGTTAAAATGTTGTAGTTGACAGTACTTAGAACTATCAGTATCATCTACTCTTAAACCGAGGCACGCCTCATGATACCTCTTGCTGCATTTAATGAATTGCCTAGTATCAGCTATCTCATCTTCTTCACATCCATGACAATACCAGTTCTTTTGCTCTCTAAAATTAGATTTCTTTATAGGTTTTGTTTTTCTCTTTTTCAGATCTGAAATTTTTTTTATATTATCATCAGTTTTGTCGTAAAGATCTTTCATAACTAGAGTCCCTCGATAATTAATAGCTTTTCGTCTTACTCTTTGAGTTTTTTCCATACATTTAAGAGGTAAAGGCATGAGCTCGTAGAATGAAATTTCTTTGAACTGAGGTTCTGATGCGATACTAACTTCCCCATTGTTTGAACTGGAATTACTGGGACCGCAGCAGTACTCCTAATAAGTTTAATTGAGAGCTGCTCAATGATTTTTTTTGATTTCGATACCAAGAAATCTTGGTCATTTGGTGATTTACTAGTTTTCTGGTTTGTTGGCTTGGGAGAGCTAAGAACTTGTCAATTTTCTTCATGAGCAGTATCAATTTCAAGGAGCCTTGAAAAGTTAGGTTATAAATTTTCTTTGTTGACAATGTCAAGTGCCAGAAGCGTTGAAGAATTAGAATATTGCAAATCGTCTTTATCTACACAATCAAATGTAAGACCTGCTGGTACTTTTGTCATAACAGCTGGACCAAACGCGATTTCTGGAATAGAATTGAGATGAAAGTTCAGAAAAAAATTTTTTTCTGGTTTTCATTTTTTTAATATTTTTGAAACGGTTCGACCCATTGACTTTAAAATCTATGCAGATCAAAGAATCAATGAACATCTTCAAACGTCGTGTCGATCATTTCGATCAATTAATTTCTTCTACAGATATCATGCGACAAAATTTTGTTCACACACACACTTCGATTTTCAAAGCAGGAAGATAAAAAATTTGGATGTTGATTAGTCTCTAATTCATATTAACGGATGCAATTACCATCAAGCTTGAACTATTCCGTTACGTAATCTAATTTTTTTTATCGGATTATAGTCAGATCTATCAGAATTAAAATCCCATTGATCAAGTTTTAATACATTCATCAAGTTTTAAACTTCCCACTAAGAAAATCAATAATTTTCAAGATATCGGTAAGTTACTGGTTTCAGCCCAGTTTTCAGAAATCAAGTTTTCATCAGATCTCCACGTTTTGAGGTTCTAAGAAGCAGTTCTGACTATTCCTACGAGAATGCCTCTTCGTATGTATATTAGTACGCGCGCGTGCGTGTAAGTAAGTGTGTGTGTGTGTGTGTGTGTGTGTGTGTGTGTGTGTGTGTGTGTGTGTGTGTGTGTGTGTGTGTGTGTGTGTGTGTGTGTGTGTGTGTGTGTGTGTGTGTGTGTGCGCGTGTGTGGTCCCATGGCTAAGCGGTATAATGCTTGTCATGCTTGCTTGGGACTGGTGAGGCGTGGGTTCGAATCCCGGTGTGAGCTGAAATTTAATTTTCAGTGAACATCGGTGCTCGTAACTCATGCCGGGCTGTACAGGTTTGGGTTTTTCGATGGTTTCCCCAAGCCCTGTGCTACCGGTGGGGCACAGGCAAATGCGTGCAGTTTCCCCAAAGTTCGGCCCATCGCCGCATTACTCTCCAGGCTGAAAAAGTATGTAATACCGCCAAACTTATTCTGCCAAACTTAATGTACCGATCAGCCTGGAGTCCCCTTCCGGTCTCGGCCGGACCCCCATCGAGACAGAAGTCTGAAAAGCGGAGTTAAAATAAAAAAATATATTCTAATACTCTTAATCTGTTAATTTTTTCTGAATTTTATTGGAACATCACATTTATTTTAATATTAATAAAATTATAAGACAGTAACAAGGCAGACCAGAAAATTTCATAGAATTTGTAATTGATTTTGTTTTTTTATAATTACTCAAACATTATATTACTCATCAATTTTGCACTTTCAATAATTAAAAAAAAAATTCTTTTCCGGTGGAACCAAAATTTCAGAAAAATCGGAAATGGTCGGGTTCAAACGTGGGCGATTTAGCATGGAATGCCCCACATATATATACACACATACAGACAGATACTATCATAAAAATAGTCGGAGAAGCTTTCTACGACTACAAAACGTTGAGATCTGATGAAAACTCGATTTTCGAAAAAGAAGGCGCATGCAATAACTTCCCAATTTTTTAATATTTTCAATTTTCTCAGCGGGAAGTTAGAAATTGAAAAATGTACATTTTTCACCTAATTATCGCTAAAAATGGGGTTGACCCCACTTGTAAATAATTACCAAAAATGTGAATATTTATTATCACAAAGATGATTTTCACTTAGATTAAAATTTTTGAATTTCTGTCGAGCAAAATTCGACGGAAATATCCAAAAATTACGAAAATAAGAAAATAGTATATTGAGCACCGAGCGAGAAAAGTAGGACATTCCAATCCGTGTGTAGAATTATCGCCTGAGCCGAAGGCGAGGGTGACAAACACGTGGATTGGAATATCCTACTTTTCTTGCTGGCGCTTATACTATTATTCATCCTATTGGTAACCAAAAGTTGAAACTTTGTGCTCTTGTTTTGGTGGAAAAGTCAGTGCACATGTCAAGCCCTTTATCTGTTTGTAGATGTTATTCCATGAGGTAAAGGTCCCACTTTCTTCCCACAAAACAGGACGGAAAAGGTTAAACTTTCGGTGCAGCTATGATGAAAAAAATTTTTTATTAAACTGTACTATTTAGGGTAGAATGCCCCATATACAGTTTCCTCTAAACAGGCAACTATTTGGTCAATGTGATAATCTGTAAAGCTGAATTGAACTAAATTGAACTTCTAACAAATATAATATTGTCATTTTGACTATTCACCGCTAGGAAATTACGGAAACGATTTATAGCTGAATTGGTAGTTCGGCGTATCGTTGTAAAATATCAGTATACGGCTTATAGTCAGAACAGCAATACGTATTTTCATTTTAACAATATTTTGCTCTTCTATATTGCACTCCTCACAGCGCGAAGCGCGTGAGGTTGTCCTTTATACTCGACTCGTCAAGGTCAAGCAATTTTGTGATCTTCGAATGCCTCTATCACAACCATATTACACTTATACAATAATATAAGTAAATATACACCGAGAAAACACTTGAATTAAACCATCTTTTACTTTCTAAAATCATTTCATGTTGCTATATTGAAAAAAAAAAACGTTTTGAAAAAAATTTTACGTGGACGTCCGGATGTCACCCCATTTTGGATGTACCAACGATTACTCCCGAACAAATTGATATTTCAAGACCGAACCTTTTCTATTAGTTTAAGAATGCGATGAACTGGGTCCGTATTTCATATCAGCAGTCTAGGTTACGTATTTTTTTTTTTTTTTAATTGAATTTTCATTAAAATTTACTACGGTACAACCGAACAAAGACAAACGAACGTTTCTTATTTGTCACGTGAAAACTATGGCGCCACTTGATCAATCTAGATTTTTTTAGATTGCGTGCGCATATGACAAGAAAAAAGGGCGCCGATATTAAAAAAAAAATAAAAAATACTCTGTAAGAAATTACTTAATCATAATTTTTGTTTTTTTTAAATCAATGACACAATTAATTTCTTTCTTAAAAAATGAATGAGCGTTATGAGGCGTGCACTTTTGGATTTTCCAAACTTTTTCTTTTCTATAATTTATCTTTTATATTAATATGTATAAATACTTTTCCGTACATCCATAATAATGCACAGGCAAAAATAAATTTTAATTTATCGTAAGTTTTTGCTCATACATTTTCTTTTAATTACAGTATTTAAAATGGGCTGTTTCGGAAGTAAAGATAAGCTTAGTAAAGAAGACATGGACTTCCTCAAATCGCATACGCGTTATGATGAAGCTACAATCAAGGAATGGTACAAAGGATTCAAAGTAAGTAGTTTTTGAAAATACTAAATATTTCTGGTTCTATATTTATCTTATATTCGCGTGCCCAAAACGTAAAAGGGCGCGTAATCATTTTTTTTTTATCGCGAATCAATTGATAGATATATTCTACGCATAAAAGTCAAACATTGAGTTCTCAAAGCTTTAAGGGGCTATGTCTTCAATTATGCACACTTTTAAGCTAAAGCTTTAGGAACTTGAAAATTTTATGACCTAAAGCTAAAAAAGCCTATAGATTTTTCTTCTGAGCAATTTATTGAAATGCTTATCTGAAGCCTAAAAATTAAACAAACAATGTTGCAGTCAATGGGGCGTATTCTTACTACATGCTCTTTTAAAAATTAGAATGAAAAATATTAAAAAAAAAAAAAAAAAAACAAAACTATAAACATAAAAAATCCAAAAATAAATATTTAAAAATTTTTAACTTCCCGCTAAGAAAATCGAAGATTTTCAAAAATCGGAAAGTCATTGTTTTCACCCTGTTTTACAAAAATCGAGTTTTCATCAGATCTCGACGTATTAAGGTCATAGCAAGCTTCCCTGAATGTTTTCGCGATGATGTCCATACGTCTATATATATGTGTGTATGTGTGTGTGTGTGTTTTTTTTTTTTTTTTTTTTTCCTTAGGGGGGGGGGGAATCCTTTTTACGGATTCTAGGCATAGTTGTTTGGCCTGGATATGTGGCGACTCGACGCAGCGTCATACTGAAACTCGACACTAACGCCCCTACCCACTAAACCCTAAACCCCTTTTCCTTCTTTCCTCTAATCCCTCATGGAAACCGCCGTCAGGCATTACTTCGTGAAGGGAGGATCTAGCTACTGCTCTTCCTTCTGGTGGCTAAGGTGTTAACTACCTTCCTTCTATCTTCTGCTACTTGCTCTTTTTCTTTCGGTGGAACGCAAGTCTTTAAGGACTTCTGTTGCAAACGTGTTGGTAGCGTTCCAGGTAGCTTCTGATAACAACATTGCTTCCACTAGTGAATCTGGTTGCATTCTCTGGTTCAGGATCCTCTCCAGTTCTTCACGCTGTGGATCGAAACGAGGACATACAAAGAAGACGTGCTCCGCGTTTTCAGCAGCTCCTGGGCAGGACGGGCACTCCGAAGAGTCATCGTGCTTAAAGCGGTGTAGATACTCTCGAAAACACCCATGTCCCGACAACATCTGCGTAAGATAGTAATTGACCTCACCGTGATTCTGGTTAAGCCAAATGTCGATCCGAGGTATGAGACGGTGCGTCCACCTACCCTTCTCTGCAGCATCCCATTGTAGTTGCAATCGGCCTATGCTTTTCTGCCGTTCTTCAATTCTAAGTTCTTCAGGGCTCAGTGCAGTTGACCTTTTTCGTTGGTAAAGGGCCCGTCTTTCTTCTGCTAGAACTCAAAGAGGTAGGGTTCCAGCAATGACGCACACTGCTTCTTCTGATATAGTGCGGAAGGCACTAGCTACTCGTAGGGCACTCAGTCGGTATATTGGTCCAGCTTTTCTCCATGATTCTTGGGTTTCCAGTGCATCAGCCCAAATGGATATTCCGTAAGTGAGCACTGATGTGACTACTGATGACAATAGTAGCCTCCTGCTTTGCATTGGGCCTCCGATGTTAGGCATCAGCCGTGCGAGACTAGCCTTCACTACTGACGCTTTGGCACTGACATGTTCCACCTGCTGCTCTAAGTTGAGTGCGTGTGTGTGTGTGTGTTTTTTTTTTTTTTCCCTTAGGGGGGGGGGAATCCTTTTTACGGATTCTAGGCATAGTTGTTTGGCCTGGATATGTGGCGACTCGACGCAGTGTCATACTAAAACTCGACGCTAGCGCCCCTACCCACTAAACCCTAAACCCCTTTTCCTCTTTCCCCTAATCCCTCATGGAAACCGCCGCTAGGCATTACTTCGTGAGGGGAGGATCTAGCTACTGCTCTTGCTTCTGATAGCTAAGGTGTTATTTTACCTTTCTTCGAGTTGTTGTCATTTGTTCTTCTTCTTTCGATGGAACGCAAGTCTATAAGGACTTCTGTTGAAAATGTGCTGATGGCGTTCCAGGAGGCTCTTGATGACAACATTGCTTCTACTATTGTCTCTGGTTGGATTTTCTTCTTTAGGATCATCTCCAGCTCATCTCGCTGTGGGTAAAATCGTGGGCACTTAAAGAAAATGTGCTCCGCGTCTTCATTGATTCCTGGGCAGGACGGGCACTCCGGTGAATCATCATGCTTGAAGCGGTGAAGATACGTCCGAAAACATCCATGTCCTGACAACAACTACGTCAGATAGTAATTGACCTCGCCATGACTTCGGTTTAGCCAAATGTCGATCTTCGGTATGAGACGGTGTGTCCATCTTCCTGTTGTCGCGGCGTCCCACTGCGATTGCCATCGTGCGATGCTGTTCTGCCGTTCTTCAGCTCTGAGTTCCTCGGCACTTTGTGTGGTTGTCCTCTTTCGTTGGTAAAGGTTCCGTCTTTCCTCAGCTAAGACTCTGAGCTGCAAAGTTCCGGAAATGACACACACTGCTTCCTTTGACATTGTTCGAAAGGCGCTTGCAACTCGTAGGGCACTCATACGATATATTGGTCCAGCTTCTCTCCATGAATCTTGCACCTCTAGTGCGTCAGCTCAAATGGATATTCCGTAGGTGAGCACCGATGTGACTACTGATGACAATAGTAGCCTCCTGCTCTGCTTTGGGCCTCCGACGTTCGGCATCAATCGTGCGAGACTAGCTCTCACTACTGACGCTTTCGTACAGACGTGTTCCACTTGCTGCTTGAAGTTGAGTCGGGCATCAAGCATCACTCCCAGATATCGTATATGAGGTTGTGATGTGATTTCTCGGTCACCGACTTTTAGCTTAATTGTTTCAACTTCTTTTCGGCTGGTAATAAGCACTGCTTCGGTCTACTGCTTGGCCAGTTGTAGGTTCACTCTATCCATCCACTGGTTGATCTTCTCAAAAGTGATGTCAAACAGATGTTGAATCTCGTCGAGGTGTTTGGCGACGATCACTGCGGCAACATCATCCGCATACGCTACCAGTTTGACACATCTTGGAAGCTTCAGTCTCAGGAGCCCGTCATACATGATATTCCACAGAAGTGGACCAAGAACAGAGCCCTGTGGCACACCACCGATTATATCATACTCTTTCGGACCATTCTTTGTATCGTATTTCAGCACTCTATCTGTAAAATAGCTAATCACTAGTCTGCGAAGATATGTTGGCACGTTCTTCTCGTCGAGAGCTTGCATGATGCAGTCCCAATTAGCGGAATTGAAAGCATTTTTGATGTCCAAAGCAGCCACCAGGCAGTACTTCTTCGTTCCACCCTTCCATCTAGTTCCTGCGATTGCCTCTTTGGCCGTATTAACAACCAGGTTGATCGCGTCCAGGGTTGATCGTCCTTTCCGAAATCCATACTGGTTGTCTGCCAAGAGTGGGTCGACTACTGCATCTATTCGCTGATGGATGATACGCTCAAATATCTTACCCGCTGTATCTAGCATGCAGAGTGGTCGGTAAGATGACGGTTCTTTTGGCGGTTTCTTTCCTTTAGGTAAAAGTACTAACCGTTGCTGTTTCCACTTACGAGAAAAAGTCCCCTCCTTGAGGCATGCGTTGTAAGCGTCTAGAAATAATGTTGGTGCTGCCTTTATGATGGTTTTCAAGGCTATATTAGGGATTCCGTCCAATCCCGGCGCTTTATTATTTCCTACCCGATTACAGGCCTCCAACAATTCTTCTTCAGTGACAGGTGGAATGTCGTCCAGTTCATCTTGCGTTGACTGATAATTGAGACTGTGTTGCTGTGGAAACAGCGCAGTGACGATTTTCTGAAGGAGTTGGGGACACGTAGGTGACGGCATTTGTTGTTTCTTCAGGTGCGTCATGACCACATTATGCGGCCGATCACACACGTCTTTGTCGACCTCGTATATGAGCTCTTTCCAGCATCTTCCTTTGCTCTCTTGTATGGCCTTATTAAGTTCACGACGAGCTTTTTTGTACTCTGCGATCAGCACTGCAGAGTTAGGTCGTTGATAGCCACGCTGTGATATTCTTCTCTTTCGATGACACTCTTTACGGAGGTTGTTGATATGATCATTCCACCAGTGAACCGCAGGTCTTGAATTCATAACATGTTTGCGAGGCATACTGGCATCACAAGCTTGTGTTACTCGCATCATCAGGGCCTTAGTATGTTCTTCTGCACATCCAGTCTCTATCGGATCACTATCGAGGGCTGTTAGCAATACTTCTGGGTCAAGAGATTCCACCTTCCAACCGACGATTTTAAATTGCTTGATAGGCCCCCGGAGGTTCTGGTCGTTTGACGTTTCCCAGAGTATCGCATGATGGTCACTGGCAGTGTAGATGTCCAGTACCTTCTAGTTAGTGTTACCTTTAGTAAGGCTGGTACTGACAAAAGTGACGTCTACAATCGAGCTTGCGTCACCTTTGGTGTAGGTCGGCGTGTCACCACTGTTGAGCAAGACTACATCTAGTGTAGAAAGAGCTTCTAGCAGCTCTCTTCCTCGTGCATTAGTCTGCTTACTGCCCCAGTCCACTGCCCAGGCGTTAAAGTCCCTGGCTATCGCCACTGGATGATGTTGCTTCGCGTCCTCGGTCAGTCGATCCAAGAAGTCAGTAAACTCAGAAATTGAGAGGCTAGGTGCCGCGTAGCAGCTGTAAAAACGGATGCCATCTACTGATGCTGCTACAAAGCCAGCGCTGCCATTGGTAGCTACACTCTAGAAAGGGAGCTTACCACAAGCCCAGATCATAGCTTTCGTGGTGATATCCGTCTCCCAAGGTTGTCCAGCTAAATGTTTATATGGCTCCGATAAAAGCACAACGTCGAGCTTTAATTCCTGTACTGTCTGCATAAGCAGGTCATGCGCAGCTTCGCAGTGATTGATGTTAAGCTGCAGTATCCTCATGTTCGTTTATTTGTCAGCTTCTGGAGTGCTTCTTGGAAGATTGGGCATCGGCCAGAACCAGACCGGTGAGCAGTGTCCTGAGAGCCAGGTTTTTCCGCACATAACGCACATTTCACTTTATTTGGGCATTGAGCAGCTTGATGACCTGTTTGCCTACATTTGATACAAAGCCCAGATCGGTCGACTTCGCTTTTACATTGGGCAGTAGTGTGCCCAAAGTGCCAGCACTTATAGCATCCAAGTGGTGTCTTAACTGCTCTGACACGGCAATTTACCCAGCCAACCCTTATTTTGCCTGTCTTTCCGAGTATCTTCTGCACTATTGCTGCTGGCAATCGTACCGAAGCAGTTTGAGTACCTCTGTAGGCCGGACGAATTTTAATGACATCTTCAGGTATTTCATAGTCATTTCCAGCTGCCTCTTGTAAGGCCTTCCGGACATCGTCTTTAGTTGTTTCGTCGTCAATGTCCCGAATTCCAAGCTGTTCCTCTGGGCCTTTACAGATGACTTGCGCTTCTTCTTTAAGGATGCTCTTGGTGGTCTTCAGCAAAGCTTGTCCTTTGTCTGCGGTCTTTCTGGAAAGCGTAATGAGCATATTCCCATCATTCGTCTTTTGAACCTTGTCAACGACGTCACGGGTCTGATCTGGTGGGACATCTTTTTTAATCCGACGCAGTATCTCGGCATATTTTGCCTTCTCAACGGGTCGAATAATTAAGGCATCTGGTTTGGTGAATTTCCGCGGTTTTTCCCGCTTAGGCTCCGGCCGAGATTTGTTCACCGGTTGTTTTGGTAACCGCTCTCTCGCTTGCTCCTTCTTCTCCTTCTTGGATTGGACCTTCTGCCATTCAGTCACCTCTTTTTTTTCCGGCGTTCTGCACTACTGTGTTTTTCGGAGGGCTTGGTTTCAGATCCTTTTTCTTCACAACTTGGCAGATCGTTGGGTCGGGAGAAGATCGATCTTTTCTCTTAGTTGACTTGCTGCTAGTTCTGCTTCTGTCTTCCGCGACTGATTTATCGTCACCTTCGGCTCCAGTGTCCATTGCTTCTTCATTCACGACAGTTGCTTGAATGCTTCTCTCCGGTGTAGTGCGAGAAGTGCGTCGTACTGTTAAACGCCATTCTTCATCAAGTTTCTTGAATCTCTGGAGGGCATTGGCTACGCTGGTCGTCTTGGTCTTAATCTCCTTGTGGATATTGACCTTAGATTGGATGAATTCATTGAGCTCACTGGTCAGCTTTTCAAGGCGTTCCAACGCTTGCGACCGCTTCATTTCAGCGCTTGCTTCGATCGCTGCTTGTTGGGCATGAGGCCCGTTTTCACTATTGTTGTTTTCCTGAATTTTACTCATACTTTTAAATTCACCAGCGCATCGTACGGAGTGGAGCGGGTTGTCATAACTAGGAACGGGTGTACCCTCGGAGATAGTACTCCTACCCCAGTTCCCTGAGGCCTAGCCGACACTTAGACAGTCCCGGAATACACGGACGGACTAGACTCGCTCGAAGCGGTAAAGATTTCGATCTCTAACACTTACTGCGTACTTCCTGATCAAGGCCCGAAGTGGCTGGCTCCTGATCCACTGCTGCAACTTTCACCTCGGCAGAGCAAGCTCACATCAGCCGTGGCCTGCATCGTCGGAAACTACGATACAGGTTCCGGACACTCCCAGTGAGTTACAGCAGGAACCAATCGTCTTGCTAGGTCAGTTAGTGTGACCAACCCATTAAAGGAAAGTTTCGTCCACGGAAGCTTATTTTGTTTGGTTATTTTGCTTGGCTCCTACCCTCTGTACCTCATCAACTAAGAGACCTAGTGTCATCCAAGGACAGCGAGCGTTCTCCCATTCGCTCGGAAAGACGCGCCCAGTAGCATTTTCTCCTCTGCCGCAGGTGTGTGTGTGTTTTTTTTTTTTTTTTTTTTTTTTTTTTTTTTAGGGGGGGGAATCCTTTTTACGGATTCTAGGCATAGCTGTTTGGCCTAGATATGTGGCTACTTGACGCAGCGTCACACTAAAACTCGACGCTAACGCCCCTACCCACTAAACCCTAAACCCCTTTCTTCTATCCTCTGATCCTCCATGGTACCGCCGTAAGGCATTTCTTCGCGGGGGGAGGAATTAGCTGCCGCTCTTCCTTCTGGGGGCTAAGATGTTATTTCTTCCTTCTAGATTCTGTCTTTTGCTCTTTTCCTCTCAGTGGATCGCAACTCGGTAAGCACTTTTGTAGCAAACGTGCTTGTGGCGTTCCAGGCAGCTTCTGACGACAACATTGCTTCTACTATTGACTCTGGTTGGGTTCTCTTTCTCAGAATCTTCCCTAACTCATCGCGCTGTTGGTTGAAACGTGGACACACAAAGAAAACATGCTCCGCATCTTCATTGACCCCTGGACAGGACGGGCACTCTGGGGTATCATCGTGCTTAAAGCGGTGAAGATACTTCCGGTAACATCCGTGTCCTGATAACATCTGCGTTAAATAATAGTTGATCTCACCGTGACTCCGGCTGAACCACACATCAATCCGAGGTATGAGACGGTACGTCCACCGACCTTTCTCTGAAGCATTCCAGTCTTGTTGCCATCTTGCGATGCTGTGTTGCCGTTCTTCCCTTCTAAGTTCTTCAGGGCTCAGTGTGGTTGACCTTTTTCGTTGATATAGGTTCCGTCTTTCCTCAGCTAGGACTCTGAGAGGCAGACTACTGGAAATAACACACACTGCTTCCATTGATATTGTGCGGAAGGCGCTAGCTACTCGTAGGGCACTCAGTCGATATACTGGTCCAGTCTTTCTCTATGATTCTTGCGTCTTTAATGCGTCGGCCCAAATGAATATTCCGTAAGTGAGCACCGATGTGACTACTGATGACAATAATAGCCTCCTGCTCTGTTTTGGGCCTCCGACGTTCGGCATCAGTCGTGCGAGACTAGCCCTCACTACTGACGCTTTGGCACTGATATGTTCCACTTGCTGCTTGAAGTTGAGTCGGGCATCAAGCATCACTCCCAAATATCGGATATAAGATTGTGATGTGATTTCTTGTTCGCCGACTTTCAGCTTAATGGTCTCTACCACTTTTCTGCTGGTAATAAGTACTGCCTCAGTCTTGTGTTGCGCCAGTTGCAGGTTCACTGCGTCCATCCACCGGTTAACGTGCTCAAAAGTGAGATCGAACATATGATTTATCTCGTCAAGGTGTTTGGCAACAATCACTACAGCTACGTCATCTGCATATGCTACAAGTTTGACGTTTCTTGGCAGAGTTAGTCTTAATAGACCGTCATACATATTGTTCCACAGGAGCGGGCCTAGAACTGAACCTTGTGGTACCCCTCCAGTAATATCATACTCCCTCGGACCATTCTTCGTGTCATACTTCAGGACCCTGTTTTCAAAGTAGCTTGCTAGGATCTTAAGCAGGTATTCTGGTACATTCTTCTCTTGGAGGGCCTGCATGATGCATTTCCAATTGGCGGAGTTGAAGGCGTTTCTGATGTCTAGTGTCGCCACCAGGCAATACTTCTTCGTTCCACCTTTCCATCTGGTTCCTGCGATTGCTTCCTTGGCCGTATCAACAACCTGTTTGATTGCGTCCAGGGTTGATCGTCCTTTCCAGAATCCATACTGATTGTCTGCCAGGAGTGGGTCGACTACTGCTTCAATTCTCTGGTGAATTATGCGCTCAAATATCTTACCCGCCGTATCTAGCATGCAAAGTGGTCTGTAAGATGACGGTTCTTCTGGTGGTTTCTTCCCTTTAGGTAACAGTACCAATCGTTGCTGTTTCCACTTACGAGGAAAAGTTCCCTCCTTGAAGCATGCATTATAAGCGTCGAGCAATAATGTTGGAGCTGCCTTTATGATGGTTTTCAAGGCTATATTAGGGATTCCGTCCAATCCCGGCGCTTTATTATTCCCTACACGGTTACAGGCCTCCAGCAGTTCTTCTTCAGTGACAGGTGGAATGTCGTCCAGTTCGCCTGGCGCCAACTGGTAATCGAAGTTGCGTTGCTGTGGGAACAGTGCAGTGACGATTTTCTGAAGAAGTTGAGGACACGTAGGTGATGGCATTTGTTGTTTTTTCAGGTGGGTCATAACCACCTTATAAGGCCTACCCCACACGTCTTTATCCACCTCGTATATAAGCTCTTTCCAGCATCTTCTTTTGCTCTCTTTGATGGCTTTATTCAGTTCATGACGCGCCTTTTTGTACTCTGCGATCAGCTCCACTGAGTTGAGCCGTTGATAGCCGCGCTGGGAGATTCTTCTCTTTCTATGACACTCTTTACGGAGGACGCTGATGTGGTCGTTCCACCAATGCACCGAAGGTCTCGAATTTATGCCACGTTTACGAGGCATACTGGCATCACAAGCATGTGTTACTCTCCTCATCAGGTCCTTAGTATGTTGTTCTGTACATCCAGTGTTGATCGGATCACCATCGAGGGCTATTAGCAATGATTCTGGGTCAAAAGATTTCACCTTCCAACCAAAGATGTGTAACGGGTGGTTTATTTCCCGTACTTAAGGCCCCTGACAAAAATTAAACAAAACAACTAATTAACAACAAATGACTCTAATGCTGATTCAGGGCGCCACCAGGGTTATTTTCTCGGTTCCTGGAACCGGATGCCAGAGCTGAGCTTATTAATCTACAAGGAAAGAGAGAGAGTGGAGGAAGGTGATCTGTAAATAATTAAATCTTTATTTAACAACGGATCCAAAATTTATTTAACAACAAAATAAAACTAATTCACAACTCGTGCCCTTGCACGTACTCACTTACAACTACTTCACTTACAACTACTGGAGGATTTCGGGCTAAAACCGGCTACTCCGACTTAACGCTAGTCTTCCACTCGGCAAACCATCAACAAGTAGAAAACGTCGCACTAAGATTTGATTACCCTACTCGGCAAACCATCAACAAGTAGGGGTCGTCCAAGAAAATTCTTAATCCCACAGTACCCTCATATGGAGCGACTATACTGCAGTTTCTATCTTACTACCGTTGTACCCCACTTGGCGACTATACAACGGCTTCTAGGACTGTACGAATTGCTCTATTCGGCAAACCATCAACAAGCAGAGAACCCGTACAATCGCACACTCTTAACCCGCACAATCTCCACACACATGTCCCACGCGTCTCACACACACTGACTCTACTTTACTTTTAACTAATTAAAATTTTACAAAATTAACTCCAAAAATTTTCAACGTTAATTTTCACTAAAATTGTTCAGTCATTAGCTTACAATAAAACCATAAATTATTCTCACGAATTAACAAAATTTACTTCTTAAAATCCCGGCTTAAAACCGACGCTTCTTTTATTCCAAATTTAACACGAGCTTAACTCTGCGCATTAACTTAAATTCTTTCGAAGAACATTCTTTATAAAATTAACTAAATTTTTACTCGGACGTAATCCACACAATAAATAGTTTCATAACAATTTCTACCGGAACAATGATATTAAATTATTGACAATTTTCCAGTACATGACTTCAATATATAAGACAACCCAAGTAGAAATTGGCAATTAAATTAGATAATTAATTAGTAATTTCTCAATATACAAATTATTTGCCGAAAGTTTATCTACGGGTACATCAGTCTTATCTGCTCCGAAATTTAGTAAATTAATTCTCAATAATTAATAACACGTGGAATAATTATTTTCTAGTAATTTGAGAATGACGATTGGATAATTAATAATTCGCCTCGGTGTAAAATAATTACAGAAAATTATCCACGACGTTCAATTACTAAATGCGTCGCAGTTTTCTCAATGATTCAATTTCCGGTAATTAAAATTGTTTCCAATAAATAATTAAGTAATTTTCAATAAATGATAAAAATATAAACCAATAAAAAAATGATTAATGTAAAAATAATTAATTACGT
The DNA here is from genome assembly GCF_020080835.1 of Cotesia glomerata. Taxonomy (NCBI): domain Eukaryota; kingdom Metazoa; phylum Arthropoda; class Insecta; order Hymenoptera; family Braconidae; genus Cotesia; species Cotesia glomerata. The sequence goes on along the minus strand of NC_058167.1, from coordinate 669,118 downwards.
GGTAATTCAATTGCTATAAATTATAAAATAGTCCACGTATTGATTTTATAAATTTACTGCGTCATCAAATTCTCAAGGAATTTGCGCGCTCAAAAAAATGGACGACGTTGTTCGTTATTGGCTTGACCTCGGGTACTAATGCTTGACTGGTCGTGAGCTGCCGACTCGAATATTTCTCGATGTTCAGAAATTAATTAAATTTGATTAATCAAAAGATGAATTTAATTTAGCCAATCTTAAGATGTTAATAATTATTAACCAGCTGAATTAACAATTTAGATACTCACGACCTAAACCCAGGAGGTCTAGAACATTCCTCGGGTGTAAAATCCCCAGGAGGAATTGTTCACAAGCTAACAAATTAAATTGATTAAAATAATTAATTATTATTAAACAAAATTATTAAACAATTGAATTATCCAAACTTGAATAAATAAAATGAGAAGTAGTGTATTTGATGAGCCGGGTATATGGCCCCAAGGCTCATCATTACCAAAGTCCAATACCTGGTGTAAATTTGGTTGAAGAAACTCTATGGTTGATACTCGCTTCCTTCTTTGGACTTCTTGATGTTACTCGTTCCAACACTTTACTACTTCTCCGGACACCACGCATGGCTCGTCTATATAACGACCCCAAAAATACCCCCTCCTGCTCTCTCTCTAGGCCCGAAGATCGATGCGCTCAAATGCTAGTCGAAAAGTTATCGATCTCTGGTGACTTATCGATTAAGGGTAATTTACCCTGTTACAGATGTTAGACTGCTTGATTGGTCTCTTGAGGTTCTGGTCGTTTGATATTTCCCAGAATATCGCATGATGGTCGCTGGAAGTTTAGATGTCCAACACTTTCCAGTTGTAGTCACCTCTAGCAAGGCTATTACTGACAAAAGTGAGGTCTACAATTGAGCTTGCGTCACCTTTGGTGTAGGTCGGCGTATCACCACTGTTGAGCGAAACTACATCTAGTGTAGTAAAGGCCTCTAGTAGTGCTTTCCCTCGTGCGTTGGTATGTTTGCTGCCCCAGTCAACTGCCCAGGAGTTGAAGTCCCCGGCTATCGCTACTGGATGGTATTGCTTCGCATCTTCAGTTAGTCGATCCAAGAAATCAGTGAAGTCAACAATGGAGAGGCTAGGTGGTGCGTAGCAGCTATAGAAGCGGATGCCCTCTACTGATACTGCTACAAAGCCGGCATTGCTGTTGTCGACTGCATTTTGGAAAGGGAGCTTGCCACATGACCAGATGACAGCTTTGGATGTGCTATCAGATTCCCAGGGTTGGGTACTCAGGTGTTTATATGGCTCTGCTATTAGTACCAAGTCAAGCTCTAATTCTCGCACGGATTGCATGAGCAGGTCATGCGCTGCCTCACAATGGTTGAGATTGAGCTGTAGTATCCTCATGGTTGTTTGTTCGTCAACTTCTGGAGTGCCTCCTGAAATACCGGGCACCTGTGGGTGCCGGCATAGTGAGCCACGTCCTTCGCTCCTTGCTGCTCAGCACATATTGCACACTTGGCAGGATTTTTACAGTCAGAGATACGGTGCGCTTCTTGTCCACATCTGATGCAGAGTTTAGACCGGTATACTTGGCTTTTACATTGGGACCCAACATGTCCGAAGTGCCAGCATTTAAAGCATTGGACTGGTCTTCTAGTTGCTCTTATTCGGCAATTGACCCAGCCAATCCTTATTTTGCCGCTTCCTTCCAGTAGCTGTTGTGCTCCAGCTGCTGGTAGTGTCACTGTAGCCGTTTGCGTACCTCTGTAGGCCTTACGGATCTTGATAGCCTCTAGTGGTATTTCGCAAGTTTCTCCGGTTTCCGTTTTCAGGGCAGTCTGAATGTGCTCCTTCGTCGTGTCATCATCAATGTCTCGGATCTCGATGGTCTTCTGCGGTCCTTTGCAGATTACTTCGGCCTCTTTTTGAAGAATATCCATGATGGTCTTTAGCAAGGTTTGGCCTTTGTCGATACTCTTCTTTGAGAGCGTAATCAGCATGTCCCCAGTTTTGGTTTTATGGATCTTTTCCACGGTTGTGCGGACCTGTTCGTCAGGGACGGCCTGCTTTATACGACGCAATATTTCGGCGTACTTCTCCTTCTCGACCGGACGGATGATCAGAGCGTCAGGCCTGGTCCATTTTCGCGGTTTCTTCCGCTTAGGTTCCGGCCGGGGCTCTTTCGGCGGTTGCTTTGGGAGTTGCTCTCTAGCTAGCCTTCTCTTCTCCTTCTTAGACTATACTTTTTCCCAGTCAGTCGTCTTCTTAGGTTCGTCGACCTGCCCTGCCAGTCGTTGGGGAGGGCTTTTTTTCAAGTCCTTCTTCTTTGTGACTTTATCGGTTGGCTCTGGCGAGTTTCGGTCCTTTCTCTTTCCAGGCCTTGTGTCAGTTTCACCCTTGTCTTCAGCGACTGATTCACCATCACCTTCAGCTCCGGTGTCCATTGCTTCGTCAGTCACGACGACAGCCTGACAGGCTTTCTCCGGTGTAGCATGAGAAATGCGCTGCAATGATGAGCGCCACTCCTCATCCAGCTTCTCAAACCTTTGAAGGGCGTTAGTTACACCAGTCATCTTGGATTTTATCTCTTTGTGAATGGTGCCCTTTGGTTGGACGAAATCAATCAGCTCACTGATCAGCTTTTCAAGGCGTTTGAGCGGTTGCGAACGCTTCATTTCAACGCTTGCGTCAATCGCTGCTTGTTGGGCATGTAGCCCGTTTCCCCTCTTGTTTGTTTCCTGTGGGTTACTCATGCTTTTTTGATTTACCAGCGCATCGTACGGAGTGGAGCGAGTTGCCATAACTAGGAACGGGTGTACCCTCGGAGATAGTACTCCTACCCCAGTTCCCTGAGGCCTAGCCGACACTTAGCCAGTCCCGGAATACACGGACGGACTAGACTCGCTCGGAGCGGTGAAGATTCCGATCTCTAACACTTACTGCGTACTTCCTGATCAAGGCCCGAAGTGGCTGGCTCCTGATCCACTGCTGCAACTTTCACCTCGGCAGAGCAAGCTCACATCAGCCGTGGCCTGCATCGTCGGAAACTACGATACAGGTTCCGGACACTCCCAGTGAGTTACAGCAGGAACCAATCGTCTTGCTAGGTCAGTTAGTGTGACCAACCCATTAAAGGGGAGTTTCGTCCACGGAAGCTTATTTTGTTTGGTTATTTTGCTTGGCTCCTACCCGCTGTACCTCATCAACTAAGAGATTAAGTGTCATCCAAGGACAGCGAGCGTTCTCCCATCCGCTCGGGGAGACGCGCCCGGTAGCAGTATCTCTTCTGCCCTGAGTGTGTGTGTGTGTGTGTGTGTGTGTGTGTGTGTGTGTGTGTGTGTGTGTGTGTGTGTAAACCTCTCGTAACTTTTGAACGACTTGACTGATTTCATCGCGGTTGGTGTCATTCGAAAGGGCTTCGCCAAACTTAGATTTCCTGTAAGTTGGAACCAATTCGGACCGGTAGATATTGAGAAATTGCAAAAAAAAAAGTGAAAAAAAAGTTTTTTTTTTTTCATTTTTTCAAAATATCTCCGGATTGGCTGAACCCATCAACTTCAAAAACTAATCAGCTATTAACCTTAAAAACCCGCATCGATCGCCACCAAGTGCGTCAAAATCGGTTGATGCGTTCATGGGATGTCGAAAAAAATCGCAAAAAGTGTTTTTTTGTAATAGCTCCGAAATTTTTCATCAGATTAATTTTTTTGTTAAAAATTTGTTATAGAGCTCAAAAAACTACATCGATCGCCGTCAGCCGCATGAAAATCGGTTAATTAATTCAAAAGTTATAGCAATTTGAAAATTTAAAAAATCGTGTTTCATTGAACTTTCATAAGACTTTAAAGCTCGAAGAGCTCAAAAGTATAGGAAAGCTATCTGTTTGAGCTCGGAGAGCCAATATGACTCATAAATTGTATTTTTGAGCTCGAAGAGCTCAAAAACATCATAAGTGCAATTTTCAGCGCCTAGGTATGGAATTAGCGGGAAGTTGCCGGGATGGCCTTCAGGGTCAACTGTTTTCCAAATTTTTTTTTTGTAGTTTTTTTGAGATTTCTCAAATCGACCGGTTTGAATCGGCCCGAATACACACACACACACACACACACACACACACACTCACTTTGTCTTTGTCTTTGGAAGATTTTGTTTTTGGAAGATTTTTTTCGCTTTTCTATAAAATAAAAAAAAAAAAAAACACCCGAGTCAAAATTGAAAAACTAATTTCAGTCTCCAAATTCTACACGAGGGTAAGGAGGCTGAAATCAATTTTTTAGATTAACCCAAGCTGTACAGCGAAACCTTAATTTCAGCCTAAACTTGGTATTTTTGTCCGCTTTTAGCAAGTTTAGGTTGAAATTAGTATTACAGAACTCTAAAATGACCCTCCAAAGCCTACAGTTCGATCGAGAAAAAGATCTTCATTGGTTTTTATGAAAAAGGTGAGAGGAAAGAAGGGAAAGGAGAAGGAATTTAAATCAAAATGGCAGTCAGGAGCGGGAAAAATTTAAAATTAAAAAATAATTTTTTTATTCATTGATTATAATTTATAATTCTCATATACTTTCTAAAATTCGCTTTGTGTGTGGAATGGTCATTTTTAGATTTAAGTTTTTCTATTTTATTGTTTTATTGCACCTTTGTACTTAGCAGTAAGTATTTTTTCGAAAAGGTTGTAAATAAAGGGATTAAAAAAAATTCCCAAATAACAGATGTTTATTTAAGATATTTTAGAAAATATTTGTATGCGTGGGAACGTAAGTATAGATTTGTCTCGTGGCAAAAATGTACATTATAAGTACCGAGAGTGTAAGAACGAAGTATGAATGTTGCGGGGGTGAGAAACCCAGGTAGTGAGTAAAGATCTAATTGTATGGGACTCAAGCAGGCAGTTCCTACTTAACTTCGATGTACGACAGAACTCTGTCTTCTAACTCTGTCAATTTTTGAAATAAATACTCACTTAAATTATCCGACCTGTGATTCCCTTTTTTAGATATTAACATCAATATCCTATCCAGTATTTTCCGATACTACATGTGAATTAACAAAAAAATTAGTAATAACAAAAACATTTGATAAAAATGTTTTCTTTATTTTATTTTTTTTTGTTTTTTATAATTTTTCTTTTTTATTTTAATTTTTACTCTTTCTTTTCGGAGTTTTTTAAAGGAGGTGGTAGGGGAGGGGGGTAAGGTTTCACATCACTTTGACATTCATTCATCTTAATTAAATTTAACGATTGCCTTATAAATAATTTTATAAAAACGTCTATTGCTCTAACCGAGATTCATAGAGGAGGTAAAATACATTTACGTGTGCCAGGACTTGGTGTTGGTGCCAGGACTAGGTGTTGGTGGCTGAGTATGTCGGACTCAGAAGTCAATATTATTTTGCAACAATACCGACTAAACATCCTCCTCCCTTCTTTCTCCATAGATGTTACAGGGAAGACTGGATCGGGACCGCGTTAGCATTACTTCGATCCAGTCCATGTTGTGTCTCACGACACCTATTTCTTGTTACTACTGGTTTCTAATCCCTTTCTGCAATTTTTTCATTTAAAAGGTGCTACGCGTAGGCTGCGACAGCTGACCAGTTTTCTTCTTTTGTGATCATGCAGGTTACCAAGCTCTCAGGGGAGAGCGTTGTGCCTATTGTTTCTTCGGTGCTGATTCTGTCGTCCTTCCACCGATCACACTCGAAAAACGTGTGCTCGGCGTTGTCAATTTTGTCTGGGCAGTATTTGCACGTTGGTGTGCTGTGCAAACCCATCTGGAAAAGATAGGCATTGAACTGCCCATATCCCGTCAATAGCTGGGTCAGGAAGAAGTCCGTGTCCCCGTGCTTTCGAGAAAGCCAGACGTTGATGTTTGGGATCAGGCGCGCTGTCCATCTGCCCGTCTCTCCCAATGTCTATCGGTCCTGCCACTCTTGCTGCGTTTCCGCCTTTATCCTCGTTCTTGCGTCCTTCATGTTTTCGTCACTATCTTTAGCGTCATAGAGATTAACTCTCTCGAACGCTGATAGGTCGATGGGCGTGGCTCCCGCAATGACCAATACAGCCGCTTCGGAAACTGTGCGGTAGGTCTTTTGCTTTTATATGTCTGTGCATATCTCAGCTCCATAGAGCAGTATCGAGTGGACTGCTTCTAGAAGAACTCTTCTCTTTTTTGTTCTTGGTCCCATGGTGTTGGTCATAATTCTTGCTAGGCTAGACACCGTCTCGCTGGCTGTCTGGCATGCATTATCGAGGTGTTTGCGAAAAGATAGTTTCTCGTCTATCATCAGCTGCAGGTATCCGGAGTCGGATTGTTCTGAAGGATAGACCAGCTTCGTGCAAGTGAAGCTCGCAATGCCTCTGGATCAAGCCTCTTGGCATTCCATCTCCGCTTAGAAAGGTCGCGTTGTGAAACCGAAGCAGATGCCAATCCAACGTTGAATGTCACGAACTGGTGATCACTGCCGCTGTATTCTTCGGATACAGTCTAGTCTTCGATCATGTTGGCAGTCCTTGGAGTCGCCAACGAGATGTCGAGGATGGATTCTTGGTACCCTGATCTTCTAAAGGTCGTGGTGCTCCCGGTGTTCAGCACTATAAGGTCGAGTCTAGCCGCGACGTCAGCGACCTCATTACCTCTGGTGTCGGAGAAAGCAGCGCCCCACTCAGCCGATTTAGCGTTGAAGTCTCCGGCTACGATGACTTCGCCGTCGAATTTAGTGACCACATTTTCTATATTTGCCAGTTTCTGTCGGAGCACACTAATCCCTTCGTTAGGTGAGAGACAGACGCTCATGAAGTAGGTTGTGGGGGTTTGAATCCAGACAAAACCTGCTCCGATTCTGCTGTTGTTGACGGTAACGTTCTTTGTGTTCACAATCCAAATTGCTACCATGCCAGTTTCATCTGCGAACCATGTTTTACCTTCGATGTTTAGATATTGTTCGCAGATAAAGCAGACGTCGATTTTATCGTCAAAGACTCAAAGACTCTCGTGGCTTCTACAAGTGCTGTGCAGAATACCTTGCAAGCTCCAGTTCCAGAAATATGGCATAGACCATTCTGGGCATTTCGTCCGGAGCACAAAGGAAGCATTTTGGTTTCTCTGTGCAGTTTACGGCCTTGTGGTTCTCTCCGCCACATTTGTAGCAGCACTTGCTTCTGTCTGGTCCCGCACACTGACGTGTTTTGTGTCCAAAACCAAGACATTTAAAACAGCGTGTTACTTTTGCAACTGGGCGTATACGGCAGTTCACCCAACCAATCATTATACGGGCCTTGTCAAGGGCCTTAATCGCACTGGCCTCGTCTACTTCGCAGAAGGCTGCCCGATTGCCTCGTGGTGTGGGTTTTGTCAAATTTACCCGTTTGACCTCCTGGCTGTCAGTAAATTCACGTTTAAGTGCTTCACGGACTTCGCTCTCGGTAGAGATTTCATCCAAATCGAGGATCTCGATCGTTGTTGTTGGTGTTAGCGTCTTGACTGTGTCGATGTTTGCAGTGGCTGCCTTTACTGCATCGGTGAAAGCCTTGCTGTCTTCGGTCTTTCGAGCCATTTCAAGGAGAACGCCTCCGTGTTTCGTCTTTTTAATAGACTCTATGTCTACGCCCGTCTCGACAGGGCTTACCTTGGCCTTGATTTCCTTGAAGAGATCGGCGTATGTTCGCCCTTAAGCTGGTTGGACAAGCACAGCTTTAGTTTTTGTCTTCTTCCTCTTCGGTTTCTTGGAGCCACCGTTGTTTGGCTGGTTTTGGGCTGTAACAGATTGAGCCGCTGGCTCTTGTTCTTTCTTTTTCTTGTTTTGCCGAGTCACTTTGGTCCAAGTATCATCCCGGGCTGTCTTTTTCTGTGCTGGCTTGTCAATTTCTGCGGAAGGACTGGGCGTGGACAGCGGCCTCTTCTTGTTGTTGCCCTCTCCTTGCTGTGATAATTTCTTAGGAGTGACCAGAGGTGGCTGTGATTTTTTGCTCAGACTTGGAGATGTTTGAGTCGTTGACGCCGACGTCGTTGGTGATTTGTTGGCCAGCCTATATGCCGTACTAATAGACGTAACCAATTTTCTGATCTCATGATGGAGATTCTTCTTGTCTTTTATGAAGTCGGCTAACTCTTCGATCTTGCTGCCGAGCCTTTCCATTGGTGATTGTTGGCCTGTAACGGTCGGTACAGAGTTGATTTTTCCTCGGTAGGTTTGATTAGTGACAGGAGCAAAAGGTCCTCCACTTTTTGGGGGTATGTTGCTCAACTATCCGTTCTCTGCCATCTGGGCTGATTTCGTACTCCCTGTAACCTTGCTAGCATTGCTAGACAGCAGAGCCATGGGGTCTACTCCGCTGTTTAAACGGTCGCTTGATAACGACGAGTTCAGGCCCGTTTGCACGCCTTCCTTCGCCGGCACTGAAGTATCCCCCCTCTGCACCGTAGACGATGTTTGAAATTGATCTGGCATTTTCATATCATCTTTTGCTAGGTTTTGGTCCACCCCGGGAATTCTACTTCCTCTTTACCCGACGCATCTGGCGTGCAGATATGCCGGGCATTCCCCTATCCGTCACCTGAGGAGGTGCCCGATGCGGGACCCAGCAAGCCCGGCACGAAGTGTGTCTGTGTGTGTGTGTGTGTGTGTGTGTGTGTGTGTTTTTATTTTTTTTTATAGAGGAGGTCAAATACATTTACGTATACCAGGACGTGATGTTTGTCCTGGGTATGCCGGACTCGGAAGTCAATATTATTGACAACAATACCGACTAAACATCCTCCTCTCTCTTTCCCCGTAGATGTTACGGGGAAGACTGGATCGGGACCGCGTTAGCATTACTTCAATCCAGTCCGTGTTGCGTCTCACTACGGTTGCTTCTAGTTACTAGTCTCTTTCTGCGATTTTTTCCTTTTAAAGACGCTGCGCATAGGCTGCGACAGCTGACCAGTTATATTCTTTTTTGATCATGCAGGTTACTAAGCTCTCAGGAGAGAGCGTGGTGCCAATAATTTCATCAGTACTGCTTTTGTAGTCCTTCCACCGGTCACACTCAAAGAACGTGTGCTCGACGTTGTCAATTTCGTCTGGGCAGTATTTGCACGTTGGTGTGCTGTGCAGTCCCATCTTAAAAAGATAGGCATTGAACTGCCCATGTCCCGTCAATAGCTGGGTCAAGAAAAAGTCCGTTTCTCCGTATTCCCTAGAAAGCCAGACGTTGATGTTTGGGATCAGGCGCGCTGTCCATCTGCCCGTCTCTCCCGATGTCCATCGGTCCTGCCACTCTTGTTGCATTTCCGCCTTTATCCTCGTTCTTGCGTCCTTCATGTTTTCGTCACTGTTTTTAGCGTCATAGAGTTTCGCTCTCTGAAACGCGAGTAGGTCGATAGGTGCGGCTCCCGCAATGACTAATATAGCCGCCTCGGAAACCGCTTGATAGGCGCAGGCAACCCTAAGAGCGTCTCGCCGCTGCACTGCCGCTATTTTTCGTCGGTAGGTCTTCTGTCTCAATATGTCTGTCCATATTTCTGCTCCATAAAGCAGTACCGAGTGGACTACTTCTAGAAGAACTCTTCTCTTTTTGGTTCTTGGTCCCATAATGTTGGTCATGATTCTTGCTAGGCTATACACCGTCTTGCTGGCTTTCTTGCATGCACTGTCAAGGTGTTCGCGGAAAGATAGTTTCTCGTCTATCATTACCCCTTGATAGCGCAGGGCCCTTGTTGACGGCAGTGTTGTTCCTTCTATGTCCACAGCGAATGGTTTTGGGAACCATTTGTGACGTGTCAGAACAACCATCTCGGTTTTATGCTTGGCGAGTTTCAGGTGGTGTTTATCAAGCCAGGTCTCGACGGCGTAAATGGTTTCCCGGATCAGTAATTCGGCCTCTTCTACGCTGTGCACTACTATCGTGGCCGCAACGTCGTCTGCAAAGCCCGTTAGCTCTACTTGCTTTGGTAACGAGATTTCAAGAAGCTCGTCGTAGTCCGCATTCCATAGATCGGGCCCCATTATTGAGCCTTGCGGTACGCCAGCCGTTATGGCGTATTCCTGTGGGCCTTCCGTAGTTTCCGCTATTAGCTTTCTTTCGTCCAGGTAGATGTCGACTAGTGCCAGATTCTCTGGCTCCGCGTCAAACTTGTGCTCCAGAGCATCCAAAATGTCTCTCCAATTTGCGCTGTTGAAGGCGTTTTTGACATCTAGCGTGAGGAGGAGACATACTTTACGAGCTTTGAGGCTACCAGACCATGCTTTTGTTGCTGTCCTTATAACTTTCTCGATCGCTCCGACTGTCGAACGACCTTTCCGGAAGCCATGCTGGTTGGTGGCAAAACCTCCAGCACGGTCAATGTCGTTGCGAAGTCTCCCTTGTATGAGCTTCTCGAGCAGTTTTCCAGCAATGTCTAGCATACAGAGTGGTCTAAACGACGAAGGCGTTACGGGGGTTTCCTTTTCTTTGTCTAAGAGAACCAATCTCTGCCGCTTCCAGACCGCGGGAAACGTGCCAGTTGCCAAGCATGCGTTGTAGGTGTTCAGGAGTATGTCTGGGTATTCCAGGGCTACAATCTTGATCACCGCTGCCGGGGTGCCATCAGGTCTAAGTGCCTTTCCTGTTTTGAGTGACTTGGCCGCGTCTTGTAGTTCCTTAGTTGTGAAGGGTGTTCCTTCGCTGTTTTAGCGTAGTGTTTCTTCTCCCGCGGTGGTGTGTGTGTGCGTGTGTGCGTGTGTGCGTGCGCGAGCGTGTGTGTGTGGGTGTGTGTGCGTGTGTGGGTGTGTGTGTGTGTGTGTGTGTGACTATGTGCCTCGCTTATAACTTTTGAACAACTGAACCGATCGGAATCTACTAAACAACGTTCTAAAGAGTTTCCTCAAATTTAGATTTCCTGTAAATTTGAACCGATTCGGACTGATAGATTTTGAGAAATTTTGACAAATCTCATAAAAAATAAGAAAAAAATTGTTTTTGAAAGTGGTTTTTTTGGAATAACTTTTAAACGGCTTTATCGATCAACTTCGAAAACTAATCTGTTCTCACGCTCGTAAAACCACGTCGATCGCCACTAAGCCGGTGAAAATCGGTTGATTTGTTCGAGAGATATCGTGAACAAAAGAAAACCGAAAAAAGTGTTTTTTTCGGGATTACTGCAAAATTTTTGGTTCGATCAATAAAAACCTGAAAATAACTTATGAGGATGTTAAAACTGCGTCGAATGCCGCCAACCGCGTGAAAATTCGTTGATTCATTCAAAAGTTATTGCGGTTTGAAAATTCCAAAAGTAGTGTTCTATGAAACTTCTATCAGACTTTTGAGCTGGGAGAGCTCAAATGCATAGAAATATTATTTCTCTGAACTCAGAGAGCTCAAAATATCACATATTAGCGGGAAGTTGCAGGGATGGCCTTTAGGGTGAACCGTTTTTCTAATTTTTTTTTCTCAGTATTTTCTTAACAACTTTGATTAGAAAAGCATTTTTTTTGAATGCCGAGTTTAAATTAATTTCTTAATTATTATGATCTTTTTTTTCTTAATTACCAATATATGCAAAATTTATAAAATTAAATAATCAAAATTAATGTTTTCAACTGATCAAATTCTAAGTTCCATGAAATCGTAAAATTAACCTACTTATGCTCGTAGTAGGCCGAAGTACCGCAAAAAAAGGTGTTCAAAGCGATCCTAAGTTTTGGAGGTTGAAAACATTATTCTAAAACACTAATTTTAGCCTCCATACCCTATTTTGAGTACATTGAAGGTCAAAAAAGTATTTCACATTCAACGGTAGGCACAACATCAAAAGAAAGTAGGCTTTTTAGTCTCGAATTAGTGTTTTAATTTTGACTCGAGCACACACACACACATACATACATACATACAGACATACGGACATCATCGCGGTAACATTCGGGGAGCTTTCTACACGGAAAAAACAACATTCAACTGGTTTCCATGTCGGATGGAACCTGGTTCCATCTATAGTGAAAAAATGTACAGATGGTCACTACTTCTATGTAGATTGTAGTAGGGACAATCTTGAAAGTGTCCCCTGAAATTCGATCAAATATTTCCAAGGACAAAAGAAAATAAATTTAAATAAAAATTAGGAAAACGGTTGACCTTAAAAGCCATCCCTGCAACTTCCCGCTAATTCCATATTTAAGCGCTCAAAATTGCACTTATTACATTTTTTAGCTCGTCGAGCTCAAAAATATAATTTTCGTGTCATTTTGAGCTCTCTGAGCTCAAAAGTCTGATAGAAGTTTAATATAACACTATTTTTTTTAATTTTCATATTGCAATAACTTTTGTATGAATGAACAGATTTTCATGCGGTTGGCGGCATTCGACGAAGTTTTTTAAGCTTCATGAAGAATCTTTAAGTTTAAATTGATCGAACTAGTAATTTCGACGTAAATCTGAAAAAACATTTTTTTCGGTTTTCTTTCGCTTACCTCGGCTTCGCCTCGGCCAACAATTACCTGTGATCTGAGACATTTCTTACTTTACTGCCCTTGGTGTGTAATGTACTATTCCTGTAATCAAATTTCATTACTTAGATCATTTGAGAAGTATTGCTAATAACATTTTTGTTTCTTTTGCAGCAAGACTGTCCTAATGGTAGGTTAACTCCTGCTAAATTTGTCGATATGTACAAAATGTTTTTTCCTTCTGGTAACGCTGAAGAATTTTGCGATCATGTATTTCGGACATTTGACATGGACAAAAATGGTTACATCGATTTCAAGGTTAGTATAAAATCAATAAGAACCAGTCTCAATATCTACTAAAAATTTAACTTTTGTTTAAAGGTGTCTGAAAAACAATCGTACCGAATTTTTTAAATACATTAGAAAAATTCTATGTCTGCTAAAAATATTGAGGTTGAATTTCAATTTAACTGCAAATGTGTGATAGATCTCGTTATCAACAATTTTTTGGAAGAACTAATTAATTTTAGGTTCTATAACAATTCAACCGATGACATTTCAACCGCGACACTTGAATCGCGACAGTTCAACTGTGGACATTTCAACCGGATGAGAGTTCAATTTTACCGTGTTGGGCCTTTTTATCATGGTTTTTGTGTGTGTTTATTCGACAGTAGACCAACACATAAGCTTGTTACCGTGTTATGCCCTTTTATCATGGATTTTGTGTGTGTTTATTGGACACTTGGATTAATTGTCGTGAAAACAAACTGTCAGGTATGTAATTGAACTATTCTTGACCTTGATAAATATAGATTACACAGTTAAATAATTAATTTAACGATTTTTCATCTCTCCTCAGATAGCCAATCAGATTAAAATTTTTACGGTTGAACTGTCATTCGGTTGAAATTTCTGCAGTTGAACTGTTACGGTTCAAAAGTGGCGGTTGAAATGTTGTCGGTTAACTAATCGTGGCACCATTGAGACTATGGGATCTTAAAAAGCTATTATGATAATTTTTAACTGTGTGTTAGTGTGTTGTTCGAGATAACTTATAAGAACCTTCTTAACTAATAGTTATTATAGTGCAATAGTCATCTAAGTTTCATCTAATTTTTTTTAAATTGAACAAAGAAGTGGCTACTGATGCGTTGAAAAATTCTAACAAATTGTCGCTGTGCGGGCATAAGAGATTTACATTAATGCAAGAATAGATGTAAGGATCGTATATTCACGAGAATTTACTTAATTTTTTGTGAAAGGTGGTATTAAAATTTGTTTTTATTTTTTCGTATCTCACGTTATGTAAACTACAATATGAAAAATATCAAATAATTATTTAGCCAAAGTTTTTTTAAGTATTACTTTGAATTTTTGGTAGTCGGATACGCCAGTCACAATAATTAAAAAATATTAAAAAAATTCCGTACATTTAGAAAATTTTCAGTGGACTAGAACTCGGAAAAAAATAATCTTACCGAAAATTGTAAAATGCAAATCACAGCTTGAAGAATCTAATTTTTAGATCTGGACTTGATAACTGTTTATCATGCACGGTTCTGAAGTAATTCTAATAAAACCACTGAATTTTCTTTAAATTTTCACTTGTATTAAAAACGGTCTACGAACTTTGTTATGTTTGGGAAAGTAGCACTAATTGATCGTTATAATATAATGTGTATAACAAGTTATTTATTAATATAATTAAAAGTATGGTGTTAATGATAACAATACAATATTACAAAAGCACGTTTTCCGCGCAGTCCTTCATATTTATAGACAGCCTTAGATAAAGCGAAGCTAACGCTATCTGTCAACTTTATCATACATTACAATCCTCCCTTTTTTTAATCTTTTAAATTACATTTAACATTTACATGAATTATAAATTCAGTCTTTCACGCATTTTTATTTTTCTTGTAGATTGTCTTAAATTATTAGTATTTTCTATATTAATCTTATTATTCATTCTACCTTTCGAACTTCTATTATTTGTATTGGTCTTATTATCATTATTTGTATTATCATTATTAACGTCGGATAGAGTGTTAATGTATTATGATACAAATTTACCAATAAAAATAACGTGTGACGCATCGTCATGGGGCCTTCGGGCAGTTTTATCACACATTTGTGACAATAAAACAATCAGACCAATTATGATTGCGGCAAGAACTCTAAACAAAGCTGAAAAGCATTACGCACAGATAGATCACGAAGCTTTAGCATTAATATTTGCCATCAAAACTTTTCATCAATATATTTATGGAAGGAAATTCGTGTTAGAAACAGATCATAAGCCACTGGTATATATATTTGGCAACAAAAAAGGAATACCAGTGATGTCTGCAAGCAGGTTACAACGATGGGCATTCTTATTGTTGGGTTACAATTTCGAGATTGTACATATTCAAGGTAAAAATAATCAAGTAGCAGATTTCTTGTCGAGGTTGCCTGATAGAGAGATAGAAGAAAAAGTAAAGAAGGTAGAAAGTGAGTTTTCTTATTTTAATTTTATTGATAATAATTTAATTACTGTTAGTGGTGAATTAATTCAGAGAAAAACAGTATGCAATGATGAATTACAAAAAGTTTTTAAATTTGTACGCGAAGGGTGGCCTAATCAAGTAGATGTGGAATTAACGTCACATAAAAATCGCAGCTTAGAATTAACAATAGAAAATAATTGTTTAATGTGGGGTTATCGTTTAATTATACCAAAGTCATTAAGAGAAGTTATTTTGAAGGAATTACATGTTACTCATTCTGGAATTGTACGTATGAAGTCTATGGCTAGGTCATATGTATGGTGGTCTGGAATAGATAAAGATATTGAAAAAATTGTAAAGCTTTCTAAGCACTGCATGGAAAATTCAGATAATCCTAATAGGTCAGTTTTACATGTTTGGAATTGGCTATAAGGCCCGAATTGTAGGTTACATGCGGATTTTCTGGAATTTAGTAAAAATGATGCTTACATTGTAATTATTGATGCTTATTCGAAGTGGGTTGATATTACACTGAAAAAAATAATCGATAGAGGCTACCGATTGGTAATCGGTAGAGGTTATCGTTTTTTTTTTCGGTAGAGGCAACCGATTAAAATCGGTAGAGGTTACCGATTTTTTTCGGTAGCAGCTCGATAAGTGTAATACCAGAATGTAGCAGCTCGATAATTGTAATACCAGAATGAACTTTTATCGTTAAAAATATCATTAGTGGACAAAATACAACATTATTTCTTTATTATTGATATTTTTTGAAGTATAAACTCATTCTGATGTTACTCTCATTGAGACCTTTCATTTGAGTACGCACACGATTTTTTTCATACATTT
Organism: Cotesia glomerata; assembly: GCF_020080835.1. NCBI lineage: Eukaryota > Metazoa > Arthropoda > Insecta > Hymenoptera > Braconidae > Cotesia > Cotesia glomerata. The sequence continues at coordinate 653,373 of NC_058167.1, read as the reverse complement.
CATATGTATGATATTTTTCATATTTGTAAAATATATAAAATATAAAAAAAATTCATGTGGGTACCCTGGCGGATTCGTGGTCACGATAAAATGATCGTGAAACGACGATGAATGTACCATAAATTCACAGTGTCGACAAATGATCGTCGAATGACCGTCACTTGACTATCGAACAACCGTCATTTGACAGTGAACGACGAGTATCATTGTGAAAGTTTTTCACTGTTACTTTATGATTTTTATTCTGTATAGTTATCATACTTCACTATTCGAAAAACCAAATTTTTACTTGACTTCTCCGATTTTTTACCTGAGTAAAAATCGTAGATCATCGATCGATCGTCTGTCATTTGACAGTCATTCGAAAACATATAAATTGTCAAAAAATCGTAACTCGGTGGTAGATGCACAGTAGTCTGTGAGTGAAACGACCGTGAAACGAGCGTATAATGTCGGTAAGTCAGGAATTTTTTACTAGTCAACAATGAAAAAGTGCTGATTATATTTTTTTTTTTATTACATTAAAAATACTCAAAGTGTATAAAAAGATAGGTAAATGAGAAATTTTCAGTAACTAATTAGTTACTGATTATAATCGGGATGAAAAATTAAAAAAAAATATTAAATTATTGTAATTCTGTTTATTATTATGAGATATTTTTTTTTAACAATTAAATTTTTAGCAATTTTTTTTCCAGATCTTTTTTTATACAGTTAATAATTTCACCATAATTTCGAAATTAAGAATTTCGTAATCATCAAAAATTTGAATCATTTATTACGATTATTATTTTGAAGTCATGGAAAAAATATAACTTTATTTAAGCTATTTTTATCTGTGCAATGAAAAAAAAATGACTTGGTTTTGACACCTTATGATGTGACTGAATCTAATGTTTCGTACAGTGTCTTAGATATAGTCCAGTCGGCAGGGAAATATTAGGCCATTTGTTTACGACTTCCAATGCAAATGGAGTAAATTGCAATTTTTTTTTTTTAAATACTCAGAAAAATATGTAGATCATTGTTTAAAAAAAAAAAAATCGCGGAAAATCAATTGTTTAAAAAATAGCCATTTTGCAAGTAGCTTTAAATTAAAATATCTCGGAAACTACGCAAAAATAGTCGAGACATGCTGCATATGAAATTTAGAAAATTAAATAAGGAACAAAATGAGCTAAACCCAATGTCTCTACGACCAATAGTTTACGAGATATTAATTTTTTAATGAAAAAACGCGTGGTTCCGCTCAAGCGCTTATAAACAAATAGCTGTAACTTCGCGAAAAATCAATCGATTTACTTTTTTTTTTTTTTTAATTAAAGCTTTTGTTGTCTTCTATGAGCAAAAAATCAGCTAAGCTCAAAAAAATTTTTTTGAATTTATATGAATAATTTTCAGTTTTTCGAATTTCTGCATTAAAAAATAGTTAAAATGAAAAAAAAATTATTTTTTTTGCATGAAAAAATTTTGTCGGCAATAAAGAATCGATATGAGAAAAAAAATTTTGAAAAAAAAAATTTTTTAATACAAATATATAGGTAACTAGTTTAAAAAAATATGAGCTCTACGGAGACTCAATGTCCGGATCCGAGGAAGTGCGCGTGCGCCATTCCCCTCAAACCGTTGTCGGAGAATGATGAGGGAAATAATAATAATGTGAAGCGAATAATAACAATTAAGTGCCCGCCCAGATTTTCATAATTTTTATAATTTTTTCCAAGTCTTAATTAACTTTTGAAAAATCGATTTTACAATATGGGTATCAAACGATTCAGAATTTCATGAATCGTAAAGATATCCTATCGTGTAGGGAACTTTTTTTATAAAAAATTTTTCTATTTGTTTAAATAAATTGTTAATTAACAAAAAAAAATTTGTTTCCACTATATAGATAGATAGATAGATAGAAAAATTTATTTGATCCTAAAGTTCTAAGCTCCTTCAGGACCATCAACAATACATAAATTTTATCATTTACATGTATACATTTGATACAGTGTTTTTAATACAATTTAAATATTTGATATTAAATTATTAAAAGTAAGAACATATTAATTCTTAAAATAATAACATATTAACAGAGAAATAATAACATTAACATTTATTGTAAGAAGAAGTCATAGCAAGCCTGTTGAAATTGTTCGAAATTGTCAATTAATGTAATTTCGGCCGGTAACGAGTTCCAAACTTTTATACCATGAATTAGGAAAGTGTTTTCATAAATTGCACAATTACTTCTTGGCAGACGTAGATAATCATATATACATATTATAATGGTCTTTTCACTGGCACTGGCATCGACAGGGCCGGAGAGCACCACCTAAAATGGCTTACCTGGGTTTCGAAGGTAGTTGGGCGCCAGGAACTTACCGTTCCACGATTCGAAGTCGTTATCGTTTGTCGTCGGGCGGCGGGTCGATGACGAAGAGATTTAAAATTCGAATGAACGGCGAAACGTAAAATGCTTAAATCTAAGTAAGCTCGGGAAAAAGAAAAACAAAAAAACAGTAATTGCCGAATGTCCAGTCAACAATTTATTTTAACAGTCGCCAAGAATTATTAATAATTTTCTAAAAATTACTATAATAACAGTTAAGTCTTCGCTGAATGAACGAACAATAATAACTAACAGAAACAACAATAACATTGATACGTCGGTGGCTCGCAGATAATAATTTTAATGACTTATAATTAATACTACGATGACGTAAGCAATTAATCGATCTTCAAATTAATTAATCATAACCAAAAATTAACTTCGGTCCGTCAATGGCGCGCAAAATTCTAAATTTAACTTATAATTAATAATACAAGGTAATAAACAATTAGCTTTGCTCAAATTAATTAATAATGAAATAAAGAATTAAATTCGGTCCGTCAATGGCTCGTAAAAGTCCCGAATTAATTTATAATTACTTATACGATGAAATAAACAATTAATTTTGCTCAAATTAATTAATAATAAAAACAAAATAATAAAACTCAATTCGGTCCGTAGGTGGATCGCAAATGCTCAAGAGCAATTATACTTAATAATACAATACTCTAAATAATTAATTTATTTCAAATTAACTAATAATTACTTATACGATGAAATAAACAATTAATTTGTCTCAAACTAATTAATAATTCAATAAAAGCTTGAAGTCGGTCCGTCAATGGCTCGCAAACTCCCAAATTAATTTGCAATAGCAAATTAAACACAATGAAGTTTTAATTCGATGATGATTCGCAAAATAATAATTCAAATAATTCAAAATTCAACAATTTGGCGGGCTCGCGGCGGATAACTAATTACGGTCGGTAAATCGACTAAGCTTGCGGGTAGTTGAAGCTCGAGATAAGTTTGGGCTCGCGCTCGATGGCGCGTCGGTCGGGCTAGCTGTCTTACACAGCTCCAAATTTCTCGGGCGTTACGTTTAGTAACAACAACAACAACAAAAATCACGTTCAATTGTCGGCATATATCAATGTTCCAACCAATAAGACCATTAACAATAGTAATAATAATGTCAAACAGTTGGTTCAATGACAGCGTCTCGAACACAAAAAAAAATAAAAAAAATAAATAATAAGAATCGAACGCTCGACTTTGAATCTACGTTTTAATGTACGAACACACACACAACTACACCCCGATGGTACCGTGCCTCTGAGTGTCGTCACACACATCTCGATAATCCGAAAGGAATTCAATAATTACTTTCGCAAAAAAAAATTGATACTAAAAAAAAATTACACCAAAAATCAAACTGGTGAAATTCACTAAAATTAATCGCGATATCGCGGTGAGGACACCCTGGGGCTAGATTAGCGATCAGACTCACCCTGCGGCAGCAGTGAACCCCTCGGGTCGGTACTTGTCCAGGTAGCTGACTCTCAACGAAGTTGGCGGGATAGCAGGCGGAATAGCGTCGATGTCTCGGCGATGGCGTGACCCATGTACACGTGATAATAAAATAATCGTCACTCGGCAATTTTTCAATAAAAGATCGTCAAAATATCTCCAACAAGACAAACAAATTAACGAATGGTAAAATTTAACCCAATAACGGATCGTAATTGCGTTTCAAAATTATTTTATGCGCGTATCGGAATTTTTGCGACTAACATGCACGGCGTCCAGATCAGAATCAATCAATTATGGCTGCCTCCTCGGCAACATGTGTTCTCTAGATTTTCGTTAGTTCAAAAAACTCGCATCCAATCAGCTCACGGCTTCTTCTAGCCGGCCGTTGTATTACGGAATGCGTCCAGTACTCCGTTGCGATCGATGATTGGTCGATATGTCACTCGGTTCGGCTTACGGCCCCCAGATGGTGTATCGCTCTGCTGTCGTTGATCAACCGCCGTCGTTATTCGTCGGTTTCAAATTTTGCTTCGCTCTCGCCGTGGTCCTCCTCCAGATGTCGCTTCGGTCGTTAATGGCTCCGTGAAGATTCGCGGGTTCGTCTGATCGCTCAACTGATTTTCGCTCTCACTCTAATATACTCTCTACAATATTCACACTCGTTCATGCATACTTTTCAAATTCGGCGCGTTTTCGGTTATGTCTTACCTCGAGCTTCACACTCTGATCAGGAGGCCGCTTGGGGCGACACAAACGCGTCGAATCTCCGCATTCCTTCAGCTTATCCAAAATAATTGATAATAATAGAGAAAAATAAAATAAAACAAATAGCCAAACTAGTCTTTTGACATGGGGAATTTTTCCCCTGTCACAATATATATAAATATATGAAAAATTGATGTGGGTACTCAAATGAAAGGTCTCGATGAGTGTAACATCGGGATGAGCTTATATCTTAAAATATGTCAATAGTTCACAAGATACACGGTCATTGCTTAATTAATGACGTTTTTGAAGATATAAGCTCATCTTGATGTTACACCCATCAATAGCTTTCATTTGAGTACCCACATCAATTTTTCATACATTTATGTATATTTTATATATGTACAGTAGCGCTCAAAAGTATTTTGACAACATAAAATTTTTTAATATTTTTTTAAAATAAAAGCCTATCGGAAAATGTATTGAGTATAATGTAGAGTAGTATAATTGCGACTATTTAAGCGTATCAAATTACAACTTGTTTGTTTTCACACCGCGCCACCGAACGTACTTGACTTACCGTGAGCTCAAAAGTATTTTGACACGCATTTGACTTGAAAAACTCTTGCAGATTATTTGTTCCTTAGTTTTTATTATTACATATATTTACTTGTTGTGGTTACTTCAATATGCCTAAGTGCAAGGAATATTCTAGTGATTTTAAAAAAGCCGTTATTAATGCATTAAAACAAGGATTGAAACAAACAGAAGTTGCTCGTTTGTTTAAAGTGTCTCGACAGTTAGTTAGCTTATGGAATAAAGTCTATAACAAAAGAAAAACTGTCGAAAGTAAGCCTCGAACAGGCCGCTCAAGAAAAACTTCTTCTTACATCGATCATATTATAAAAAAGTTATCAGCAAATGATATACAGCAAATGATATACAGCAAATGATATCAGCAAATGAGTAGTTTTGTCAGACTCTAAAATTTCTGAATCATCAATTATATCTTCTTCATTTAAAGGTAGGTCGTCTACTTTATTCCCAGATTCAGATGCTGGTGGAGTTATATTTATTTCAATAAGTCGCTGTCCGATATTATTGATGACATGTCCAATACAAGAAATATGTTTTTCACTTCCGGATTCACTTTTAATCGCTCCCTTGATATTCGCCCCTCCGTCAGAAACAAATGTAGAAATTTTGTCATCATTGAGCCCCCAATCATTACAAATTTTTCTTAATTTAGACCTCAAATTTTCAATAGTCTTCCTTTCTTCCATATGATAAGCGCCTAGTTCAACCGTTTTCATCTCGACTCCTAATAAAAATAACAGATAAATCAATGGTATGAAATGTTTGAGTTAAAATTATACAAAATGGTTTTTTAAGAAGATAATTGACTAACCTTTCAAGTAGTGAGCTGTCAAACCAAGATAGCTCTTCATCGTATGATGGTGTGTCCAAATATCTGTGGTTAAGCAAACAGACTCAGCTTGTTGAAGCTCGATCTTTACTTTATTTGATAATTCTTCATATTTAAGAGTCATTGCAGCGGTCAATGTCGGTTCACATGGTAACCGATATAACGGCTGAATTTTTTTAACAAACATTTTGAATCCTGCTCTTTCTGGAGTTGATAGAGGCATGTTGTCAATAGCAATCATTTGAAGAAGAGCTGTTGTAACTTGGTTGTGTTTCCAGCCTCCAGCTGATAGGTAAAACATAAAATATTAGTTGATGAATTATTTTTTTAACTAAACTAGAGAAATTAAACTAATTAATACCAGCAAAAGAAGTAGCATTATTTATACAGCGATTTAGAGGTCCCTGATGAGAATCAAATTTCAATGAGGAAGCTGACTGAAGAGCTGAAGTGCTTTTATTTTGTAAACAAACTGATGAAGAAGAAGCAGATGATTCAATAGCTACTAAAGCCTAAAAAAAAATAAACTAATTTTTTACAAGGAAAAAAAAAGTAACAGAAGAAAATAAACTAAGAATTATTTATGATTTATGATATATTTTATATAAGATCACCAGTCTAAGTAAAAATAACTAATTACCTTTTTAGGTGGAATCACTGAATTATCGTCTTCATCGTCGTTTACTCTTTTCCGCGATAGAGTATTTTTGTTTGGTGGAGCATCAATTTTATGTAACGATTGCAGGTGCTTCATCATAGTTGATGTACTCTTATTGAATAAAAATTCCTTTTCACAGATATTACACTTAATTTTATTACCATGGTTAGTTTTTGAGCAATAATTCCAGATAAAACTAGGAGCCATGACAGTACAGACTGATTATAAATATGTAGAAATGATATTCAAGTCAGAGTCGGTTATACTTATTTAAAATGGTTACCAAGGATACCAGCGATAATATTTATTATGATCCAACCAGCAACTAGAGGTCAGTTTAACAAAGTCATAGAAAAAAAATGGAAGAGTCGATTCATGAAAACGGTACAATCTATACTACCATCATGTGTTAAGTATTGTTTAAAAAAAGTTGAAGTCATCGAGTGAGAATCGATTTTAATCGACTCGAGACAAGTTCAAGTCGATTCTAAAAAGTCGATTATTTTTATGAAAAGATCGATTCTTGACTAAAGTCAGAGGTTAACAAGAGGTTAATAAGAGGTTTACACACATACATACACATACACATACACACACACACACACACACACACACACACACACACACACACACACACACACACACACACATACATACAGCCGCACGGACACCATCGCGGGGATAATCAGGGAAGCCTCCTGTGACCTTAAGACGTCGAGATCTGATGAAAACTCGATTTTCGCAAAATGGAGTAAAACCAATAACTTCCCGATTTTTGAAAATTTTCAATTTTATTAGCGGGAAGTTAAAAATTAGAGAAACGGTAGACCCTGAAGGCCATCCCTGCAACTTCCTGCTAATGTTATACCTGGGTGCTTAAAATTAGACTAATGATGTTTTTGAGCTCTCCGAGCTTAAAGAGGTAGCTTTTCTATGGTTTTGAGCTCTCCGAGCTCAATAGTCTGATAGAAGTTTCATAGAACAATATTTTTTGAATTTTAAAACCGCAATAACTTTTGAACGAAATAACCGATTTTCACGCGGTTGGCGGCATTCGACGCAGTTTTTTCGGCCTCATGAAGAATCTTCAAATTTGAATTGATAAAACAAACAAATTCGGAGTAATTCTGAAAAAACACTTTTTTCGGTTCTCTTTCGTTCACGATATTTCTTGAACGAATTGACCGATTTTGACCGGCTTGACGGCGATCGACGTAATTTTTCGATGTTAATAACTGATTAGTTTTTTAAATTGATCGTTGAAGCCGTTTGAAAGTTATTCCAAAAAATGTCGGAGTTATGTTAAAAAAACACTTGTTTCCAAATATTTCGTCGAGGATATCTCTCGAACCAATTAACCGATTTTTACATTCTTGGCGGCGATCAACGCGATTTTTTGAGCTACACAAATTATTTTATCTCATCAAAAACGATCCCGATAGAAATGTCGAAGTTATGTGAAAGAAACACTTTTTTCGGATTTCTTTCGTTCGCGATATCTCTCGAACGAATCATCCGATTTTGACCGGGTTAGCGGCGATCGACGTGGTTTTTCAAGGTTAAGAGCGGATTAGTTTTTTAAGTTAATCGATTAAGCCGCTTAGAAGTTATTCCAAAAAAATTTTTTTCTTAGTTTTTATGATTTTTCAAAATTTCTTAAAATCTATCGGTCCGAATCGGTTCAAATTCACAGGAAATCTAAGTTTGAGGGAACTCTTTAGTACGCCTTTTGGTAGGTTCCGATCGGTTTAGTTGTTCAAAAATTATAAGCGAGTCACATAGTCACATAGTCATGTAGTCACCTAGTCACACACACACACACACACACACACACACACACACACACACACACACACACACACACACACACACACACACACACACACACACACACACACACACACACACACACACACACACACACACACACACACACACACACACACACACACACACACACACACACACACACACACACACACACACACACACACACACACACACACACACACACACACACACACACACACACACACACACACACACACACACACACACACACACGCCCAATGCAGAGCAGGAGGCCACTATTGTCATCAGAAGTCACATCAGTGCTCACTTACGGAATATCCATTTGGACTGATGCACTGGAAACCCAGAAATCATGGAGAAAAGCTGGACCATTATATCGACTAAGTGCCCTACGAGTAGCTAGTGCCTTCCGCACTATATCAGAAGAAGCAGTGTCGTCATGGCCGGAACTCTACCTCTTAGAGTTCTAGCAGAGGAAAGACGAGCTCTTTACCAACGAAAAGGTCAACTGCACTGAGTCCTGAAGAACTTAGAATTGAAGAACGGCAGAACAGCATAGGCTGATGGCAACTACAATGGGATGCTGCAAAGAAGGGTAGGTGGACGCACCGTCTCATACCTCGGATCGACATTTGGCTTAACCGGAATCACGGTGACTTGCGTTCCACCGAAAGAAGAAGAGCAAATATCAGAAGATAGAAGGAAGGTAGTTAACACCTTAGCTACTAGAAGGAAGAGCAGTAGCTAGTTCCTCCCCTCACGAAGTAATGCTTGACGGCGGTTCCCATGAGGGATTAGAGGAAAGAAGAAAAGGGGTTTAGGGTTTAGTGAGTAGGGGCGTTAGCGTCGAGTCTTTACATATTCAGGCGAAACAGCTATGCCTGGAATCCGCAAAAAGGATTTCCCCCTCTGAAGAAAAAAAAAAAAACACACACACACACACACGCATACGGACATCATCGCGGAAACATTCCTAGGAAGGGGAAACTTCCTAGGACCTCAAAACGTCAACATCCGTCGAAAACTCGATTTTCGAAAAACGGGATAAAACCAATCTTCCCAACTTTTGAAAATTTTCAATTTCCTTAGAGGGAAGTTAAAAATTAATTCGATAAAAAAATGTAATTTATAAAAGTAGGTGACTTAGAATGAAATAAACTATTATAGAAACGAATGTCAATAAAGTACTTTGTTATTACAATATTTTAGATATAATAAACATATGTCATATACTTATAATATGATAGTGTATGGGCAGAATGACACCATGTCAGTTTATGTGCATTATTGGATTCCCTCTTCTTACTCTTCAATAGTTGAACACTTTACCACAGTGCAGTATATTTCTATTGTTACAGTTAAGAACAGAAGAACAATATTACTTTTGTTCGTTTTTCAATTGAAACATAATAAACAAACAAGAAAAAACAAAATCGTGATGCTATGAGTTCCACGTAGTCAGCATTACATCATTTACATAAAAATAATACCTGAGCAATTTTACTCTCCCTTATTCACACCAAGCCCATCGCTTGAAATAACTATTCTACATTTAATATGGAGAATGAAATCAGTCTCTACAGACAGTAAAATTTTCGAATTGTTATTTATGGTTCACTTTGTACATTGTCATGTCCATTTATTATGTTATAACAATATTGGTAGCTGTACATATTTATAGCTTTAGAAAAAATATTTTTAATAGTGTTGAGAATTAAAGTCATCTTGCATGAAAATGTTGTATAGTTCTAAAGTACCCGCATGGAAAAATATATATGCGAAAAATATATGCAAATATATATTTTCACATATATTTTTTTGCGCTAAATATATGTCCGCATATATGTTCACATATATGCGCGCATATAAATGCAGTATATATGTCTAGAGATACACAGAAAAAAATTTAACTTGAATCAAGTAAATAATTTTGAAGAATTTAACTTTCTTGATTTAAGTAAAAAAATTCTCAAACTGAGAAATTTTTTTTTACACGCTTTTTATTAGCTTCACTTGTATGTCAGTTTGTCAGTTTGTCAGTTTGTCAGTATGTAACTCTCCTTCGCATAAAGAGACTACCATAATGATATTATTTAAATTTTGATTATTATCAACCTAGAACCCAGGTGATGACCTTCCTAGTCATCCTCTGATGACCATCCCGAAGTTATATCTTGAAACCAGGTGTTTTCCTCCGTAGGTTTTCATCGGGAATGGCACAGATAAACCCGTACATCAACCCGGAATCCTCTGATGACCATCCCGAAGTTATATCTCGAAACCAGGTGTTTTCCTCCGTAGGTTTTCATCGGGAATGGCACAGATAAACCCGTACATCAACCCGAAAACCTCTGATGACCATCCCGAAGTTATATCTCGAAACCAGGTGTTTTCTTCCGTAGGTTTTCATCGGGAATGGCACAGATAAACCGGTACATACCCGGAATCCTCTGATGACCATCTCGAAGTTATATCTCGAAACCAGGTGTTTTCCTCCGTAGGTTTTCATCAAGAATGGCACAGATAAACCCGTACATACCCGGAATCCTCTGATGACCATCCCGAAGTTATATCTCGAAACCAGGTGTTTTCCTCCGTAGGTTTTCATCGGGAATGGCACAGATAAACCCGTACATCAACCCGGAATCCTCTGATGACCATCCCGAAGTTATATTTCGAAACCAGGTGTTTTCCTCCGTAGGTTTTTTACACGCTTTATATTAGCTTCACTTGTATGTCAGTTTGTTTGTCAGTTTGTCAGTATGTCAGTAACTCTCCGTGGGTAATCTGCGCGCCTGCGACCTTCCTTGGTTCTGGTAGCCGTTTCTCAGGCTTGCTCTCCGAAATCGAACTCTGATTCCCCGTATTTATAATATTTATAAATAATTATTTTTTATTAGCTTCACTTGTATGTCAGTATGTCAGTATGTCAGTATGTAACTCTCCGTGGGTAATTTGCGCGCCTGAATATTTTTGATAATCAACAAATAATAGTTTAAAAAAACTAAAAAATCACGCTTTTATAAATAAACCAAACTAAAAAGTAAAAAATAAATAATAGTTTAAAAAAACTAAAAACACGCTTTTATAGAAAACCAAACTAAAAATAGAAAATAAATTTAAATTAAGAATAGTGTTAAAAATTTCAATAAATATAAATTAATAATAGTGTAAATAAAAAATGTATTTTATTTTAAAAAGCGTGGGGTGCTTTTTAAGATATTATCAAAATGATAATCACTCTACTCATATCTGTCAATAAAATATTTATAACTATTGACACCATGCACCTCACGCTTTTTTTAAAATAAAATACATTTTTTTTATTTACACTATTATTAATTTATATTTATTGAAATTTTTAACACTATTCTTAATTTAAATTTATTTTCTATTTTTTAGTTTGGTTTTCTATAAAAAGCGTGTTTTTAGTTTTTTTAAACTATTATTTATTCAGTATATGCTTACATATATGCCTACATATATTTTAGCATATATCTCTTCATATATGTCAGCATCTATGTGAAAAATATATGTTGACATATTTTTTTTGCGTAAATATATGCGGCATATATATTATATATGCGACATATATTTTTGACATATATATTTCTCCATGCGGGTATCCCGGGAATAAATGATCAGATCTGATCCGACATGAACAGGCATGAGTCTTCAGGCCTGGTCAAACATGGTCAGGTCTGAAAGCCTATTATTACTTCTAATTAATTTTTTCGTTTAATTTTATTGATATAGTCATAATTTAAATATTTTACAGAATCTCATTATAGCATCACATTTATTTAAATAATAAAATAAATAATGATTTCAATATTAGGCAGGAGCAGAGCAGACTCAAACATCTCATAGGAAATGTAACAAATTTTTTATTTCATAATTATTTAAACGTAATGATAAACATCATTTTGCACTTTTTGTGATTACCAAAAAAATTTTTTTCTTCAAAGAAAAAATTTTGATCACATCTGACTATGCAAATCTGATCAGATTTAATTATATATGGGGTATTCCATGCCAAATCGACCACTTTTGAACCTTACCCCTTTAGATTTCGCTGAAAATTTTTTACCTTTTTCTACTCGATGAAAGACGTTTTTCAGAATTTTTTCAAATTTTTTTATCCAACCCAAAAAAAGTTATGAAGCTTTCAAAAATGGCTCTTTATTTTCAAATAGCCATAACTCTCTCAAAATTGACCTTTCGGGACGTTTTCAAAATTTTGTTTTAATTGAATTTTTCGAAAAATAAATAAAAAAATTTAACATGATCGCTTCTATGAAATAATCGCGTTTTTTGTATAAAATCGTTATTTTTCGAAGTTCGTCATTCTCAATTTTTTTTCAAAAACTTCAATCAATTTTACAATTATCCCCGTGTATCTCAGAGTGGGCCGATTTTTTTTTCTATTTTTTTATTTAGTTGAAAAAAAAAAAAATTTTCAACATTTTAAAAATGCAGAAATTTTTTTTTTCATAAATATTATTTATATAACATAATTAATGTAATTATATGATTTTAAGGTATTATATTCTCTATATATTGTCCAAATTTACCATTACAACGATTAAGATTCAAATTTTAATACGTCAATACGATCGATAACCTAGGGCATGATAATTACAGACTTACCTACAGCCAGTTTACTAGAGTATGTTCTAATTTATAAAATATATACGGCTCTTTTATATTGAGATCTAAAACATAACCTATAAATCTTTTGTGCTTCATAGAGTTGAATAAAATATTTTTGCCATTACGTTTGTTAAGTAAAAAAAATCTCTAGTTTATGAACATTTTCCTGATCTATTCTTTTTGAGGGTGTTTATTATTTTGATTGTACCAATCTACATTTATTGAGATAATTTGATCTCCACATAATGGCATCAAGTAAACAACGCAGCCGGTGCAAAAATCACGATGCTGTTGCTGTTCATGTTTTCATCAAAATAATTACTGATTATGTAAAAAGTCTTCCTGAACGTTGTAACAAGATTTATTATTTTTCTGATGGGGCTCCTCAACAATTTAAAAACTTTAAAAACTTTGTGCATTTATATTATCATGAAGATGATTTTGATATTCCTGCTGAATGGCATTTTTTTGCGACTGCCCATGGCAAAGGCCCGTGTGATGGTATTGGTGGCATCCTCAAACGACTTGCAGCAAGAGCAAGTCTCCAACTCGCGGTTGATAAACAAATAACGACACCTGTAGGACTTTTTGAATGGACTTCTGATTCGGACAACTTGCCAAATATTATCGTCAACTTTTCACCAGAAGAGGATTATAATACAGCAGTTGATGATTTAAATGAACGATTTTTGAAAACAAAACCAATTGTAGGAACTCAACAACTACACTGTGTAATTCCCGACAAAAATGGTTGTTTGTGCGTTAAAAACTTTTCTAACTCGAATGAATACAGAATTTGTAAAATATTTAAACGCCAAAGAAGAAATTAATAAATAATTTGTTGCATTATTTTTGAGTCATTAAATGTTAACTGCATCAATCATTAATCCTAGTAATTATAATGGTAAATTAGGACAATATATAGAGAATATAATACCTTAAAATCATATAATTACATTAATTATGTTATATAAATAATATTTATGAAAAAAAAAATTTCTGCATTTTTAAAATGTTGAAAATTTTTTTTTCAACTAAATAAAAAAAATAGAAAAAAAAATCGGCCCACTCTGGGATACACGGGGATAATTGTAAAATTGATTGAAGTTTTTTTTGAAAAAAAAAAAAAAAAAATTGAGAATGACGAACTTCGAAAAATAACGATTTTATACAAAAACGCGATTATTTCATAGAAGCGATCATGTTAAATTTTTTTATTTATTTTTTCGAAAAATTCAATTAAAAACAAAAATTTTGAAAAAAAAAAACGTCCCGAAAGGTCAATTTTTGAGAGAGTTATGGCTATTTGAAAATAAAAGAGCCATTTTTTTGAAAGCTTCATAACTTTTTTTGGGTTGGATAAAAAAATTTGAAAAAATTCTGAAAAACGTCTTTCATCGAGTAGAAAAAGGTAAAAAATTTTCAGCGAAATCTAAAGGAGTAAGGTTCAAAAGTGGTCGATTTGGCATGGAATACCCCATATATAATTATATAAAATTATATATTATTTTTTTTCCCCGGGTATTTTATAAACAATTTGTTATAAACAAATTTCCATTTTGATTTTATTTTTTTTTCGTAGCTTTAAGAAATTACAAATGCAGCCATGGGCATCAGAGTTGTAAAAAAAATTTTTCTCTATTTTTTATTGAATTTTAAAATACTGTACCCCATTAAAGTCGAAGCGGTCAACTATTTTATCAACTTATAAATTGTTATAACTTCTAAACTATTGATGATACAGTCTTTGACATTCAAGTCGATCTTTTAGACAATTTATTGATGTATATAATAAATTTTTGATATGCTCGATATCTATAATGGTTCAATTTTTATAAACATTAGTTTATAAAAAAATGCATTACTTGAATCCTTTAAATGATTATATCTTTTAAACTATTAAAGTTACGGTTTTTATGATTCAAGACAATTTTATAGAGTAATTATTGGACTACTTAAAAATAATTTTTTTATATTTTTAATTCCATTTGTTTATCGTTTTTTTATTTATTTAAATTATTACACGGTTAAGGGTACATTTTCTGGAATTTATTGTCCTTATTTTTCTATCTAACGCCAAAATTTATGTTGTTTTTGCTGTTTTCTTTTAGTTTTGGAATTTCCAATTTATTACCTAACGTTTGTCAATGCAAAAATTCAAAATTTTTGCCAGTAGTGCAGTCTGCAAGGCATTTACGGAATTTAATGAACTTTTTACAATTTTTTAATCAGATTTGCGTAAAAAAAAATAAAAATACTTACTTGTGTTAGTCGTTTATGTTTATGATTCTATATTCTGTTGTTAAAAGTTTGAAAAGTATGCATAGAACAGAATATATTCCTACACAGTTTAAAGTAATTGAAATTTTAAAATTAAAAACTTAAAATTTCAGAGGAATTTGGAAATAAAGAATTTCAAAGGTACATAAGTAAGATTTTTTCAGAGGTATTTATTATAAACAAAAAAAATAATAGGTTTTTTGACTTAAATGCCTTACAGACTGCACTACTGGCAAAAATTTTTAGTTTTTGCTTAGACAAACGTTAGGTAATAAATTGGAAATTCCTAAACTAAAAGAAAACAGCAAAAACAACTTAAATTTTGGCATTAGGTAGGAAAATAAGGATAATAAACTCTAGAAAATGTACCCTTAACCGTGTAATAATTTAAATAAATAAAAAAATTAGGAAAACGGTTGACCCTGAATGCCATCCCTGCAACTTCCCGCTACTTTCGTAATTAAGCGCTCAAAACTGCACTTATTACGTTTTTGAGCTCTTCGAGCTCAAAAATATAATTTTCGTGTAGTTTTGAGCTCTCCGAGCTTAAAAATCTGAAAGGGGTTTAATAAAACACTATTTTTTAAATTTTGAAACCGCAATAACTTTTGAATGAATGAACCGATTTTCACGCGGTTGGCGGCATTCAACGCAGTTTTTCAAATTCTATAATATATTCTCAAACACAAATTGATCAGACCGGAAATTTTGGTGTAATTCGAAAAAAACATTTTTTTTCGATTTCTTTCGTCAACGATAACTCACAAACGAATCAACCTATTTTAACCGGCTTGGTGGCGATCGACGTGGTTTTTCGATGTTAAGAGCTGATTAGTTTTTGGAATTGATCGGTCGAGCCGTTTGAACGTTATTAAAAAAATCAAAATTTTTTTTCGCAGTTTTTTTAAGATTTCTCAAAATCTATCGGTCCAAATGCCTTCCAGACTGCACTACTGGCAAAAATTTTGAATTTTTGCATTGACAAACGTTAGGTAATAAATTGGAAATTCCAAAACTAAAAGAAAACAGCAAAAACAACATAAATTTTGGCGTTAGATAGAAAAATAAGGACAATAAATTCCAGAAAATGTACCCTTAACCGTGTAATAATTTAAATAAATAAAAAAACGATAAACAAATGGAATTAAAAATATAAAAAAATTATTTTTAAGTAGTCCAATAATTACTCTATAAAATTGTCTTGAATCATAAAAACCGTAACTTTAATAGTTTAAAAGATATAATCATTTAAAGGATTCAAGTAATGCATTTTTTTATAAACTAATGTTTATAAAAATTGAACCATTATAGATATCGAGCATATCAAAAATTTATTATATACATCAATAAATTGTCTAAAAGATCGACTTGAATGTCAAAGACTGTATCATCAATAGTTTAGAAGTTATAACAATTTATAAGTTGATAAAATAGTTGACCGCTTCGACTTTAATGAGGTACAGTATTTTAAAATTCAATAAAAAATAGAGAAAAATTTTTTTTACAACTCTGATGCCCATGGCTGCATTTGTAATTTCTTAAAGCTACGAAAAAAAAATAAAATCAAAATGGAAATTTGTTTATAACAAATTGTTTATAAAATAAACAATGAAAATTAAAATAAAAAAAAAAATTTTTTTCATAATTGTATTGAGAATTGTAAATGATGATTTTTCAAAAAAAATAATTTCTTAATAAATAATTTATGGCGGATAAAAGAAAAAAACAATTATAAAGAATTAAAAAATTTTTTTAAGAAAAAATTTTTTTTTTAATCATTATTTCACTAAGACAATACAATGACAAAAAAAAATTTTTTTTAAATATTCAACTTGTCCATTTATTTATAAAAAATTTTTAAACAATTAACGTTAAAAAGTTTTTAGACAAGCTAATAAACGCAATATATTAATACAAAAACAACCAAAATAAAAAATTTTGGAATAAAAATTTTTTTTACAACATTAGCCGGATATTTCAATTTTTGATAACTTTGAAAAATCATTATAAACAAATGAAAAAACTTTTATAAACTTTTACAACGGAATCTTGTTCATTATTTATATAATAAAAGTTCCCAAAAGAAAAAAAATTTATAGACACATTTTTTAAACTTTTACAAGAGATTTTATGAAAACTCAAGTCTACGAAAAATTTGTTAATTAACAAATAAACAACTTAAACAAAAATCAAGCTAAAAATTTTTTTTTAGCGGGGCTATATTCCTTTAAGTGTCTACCTGACACTATAATTTATTCAGATTTTAAAATTAATATTGTTATAAAAAAATTATGTGGAGATCCAGGTTCAATTCCTGGCTTGGCAACCAACCCTATTTATTTTTTCAAAGTTTGTCTTTGCTCTCATTTAATTTCTTTCATCATCTTTCATTCGATTAACATCTTTATAACTCGATCAGATACTACAAGCTTCCAGCTTTACTAGTATTCAAGTTCGATGGATTTCCATCGAACTTAGTAGAAGAGAGGAAACTCTCGACATATAGGGAAGATGGAGTGTCCATCTATTGGCTTGAATTAAAGATCTACTAGTCACGTATGACCAATAAGGCTGAAAATATTATAATTTAAACACACAATCAGTCGATGAAAAAATAACTCTGAAAATTTGTAGTAACGCTTCAATAATAATTACGTAATACAGCCGCAAGGACACTATCGTGGAAAGAGTCAGGGAAGCTTCCTGTGACCTTAAAACGTCGAGATCTGATTAAAACTCGATTTTTGTAAAACGGGGTAAAACCAATAACTTCCCGATTTTTAAAAATTTTAAATTTTCATAGCGGGAAGTTAAAAATTAGGAAAACGGTTGACCCTGAAAGCCATCCCTGCAACTTCCCGCTAATTCTATACCTAGGCGCTTAAAATTGCACTTATGATGTTTTTGAGCTCTTCGAGCTCAAAAATACAACTTATGTGTTATTTCGAGCTCAAAGAGATGGCTTTCCTATGCTTTTTGAGCTCTTCGAGCTCAAAAATCTTATCACAGTTCGATGAAACACGATTTTTAACTTCCCGCTAAGAAAATTGAAAATTTTAAAAAATCGGGGTTATTGTTGTTGTGTCGGACTCAACGTTCGACATTTTTATTTAGTGTTAAATAGGGTTTAATTATTTTATTAATAATTTAATAATTTTTGTTATTCACATCCATTTATTTTGTTATTTTCAAAATTTTTGTTATCTTCAAATTTATAGATATTACTTTCAACAGGAACTTATTAAAATAAAAAAAAATATATATTATGCTTATCTGGGTCGAATTGTAAATAACAATTTTTACCCGAGTAAATAAAGGAACAGTCTTATCTAGTAATGACTCGGGAAATTCCCGCATTTAGTTGGGCCCGACTACATTAAGGGATTTGAGCCTGAACAAATATCTTGTTACCTCTCCACATTCCTTTCTCAATACTTTCCTACCAATATCCTGTTACGTGAATGTGGAACGCTTCACGTAATAATTACCGTAACCCCTATTCTTTCCCGCTTCACAGCATTATTTATATTTGTAACAAATTCCCCTTATTATTTATTTCTTCAATTTCTTCCTATAATCTTCAGATCCTTACCTATTAGCCTCACGGCTAGGGTAAAAATAATTAAAATCTAGTTACGTTTTCGACGTAACATTGTTTTTACCCCGTTTTTCGAAAATTGAGTTCTCATCAGATCTCGACGTTTTGAGGTCCTAGGAAGCTTCCCTGACCATTCCCGCGATGGTGTCTGTATGTATGTATGTGGGTGTGTGCGCGTGTGTGTGTGTGTGTGTATGTGTGTATGTATGTAAACCTCTCATAACTTTTGAACGGCTTGACCGATTTGATCGTGGTTGGCGCCATTCGAAAGGGTTTGACTAAACTTAGATTTCAAATACAAGTTGGACCGATTCGGGCCGATAGATTTTGAGAAAAAAAAAAAAACTGCGAAAATAGTATATTACACACCTGTGGCAAGAAAATGAGAAATGTCTCAGAACACATATATGTTGCCCGAGGCGAAGCCGAGGTCGACATATATGTGATCTGAGATATTTATTATTTTCCTGCCATAGGTTTGTATACTATTTTTCTGTCCGACAGAGGCGGAAAGCGGCAATTTCGTTTAGCGCAGCGGGCCGAAAGTTGCCACTTTCCGCCTGGAGGGTAGAAAAAATTTTTTTCAAATGTGGTTTTTTTTTAATAACTTTCAAACGGCTGGACCGATCAATTCCAAAAACTAATCAGCTCTTAATATCGAAAAACCACATCGATCGCCACCAAGCTGGTCAAAATCAATTGATTCGTTCGTGAGTTATCGTTGACGAAAGTAATCGAAAAAAAGTGTTTTTTTCGAATTACACCGAAATTTTTGGTCTGATCAGTTTGTGTTTAAAAATAAATCATAGAATTTAAAAAACTGCGTCGAATGCTGCCAACTGCGTGAAATTCGGTTCATTCATTCAAAAGTTATTGCGGTTTGAAAATTCAAAAAATAGTGTTTTATTAAACTCTTATCAGACTTTTGAGCTCGCAGAGCTCAAAACTACACGAAAATTATATTTTTGAGCTCGGAGAGCTCAAACCGTAATAAGTGCAATTTTGAGCGCTTCATTACGAAAGTAGCGGGAAGTTGCAGGGATGGCCTTCAGTGTCAACCGTTTTCCTAATTTTTTAAATTTTAAAACTGCTGTAACTTTTGAATGAATTAACCGATTTTCACGCTGTTGGCGGCGATCGATGTAATTTTTTGAGCTCTATAAATATTTTGGAACAAAAAAATTGATCTGATGAAACATTTCCGTGTTATTACAAAAAAACACTTTTTTCGATTTTTTTCGACATCTCACGACGATATCTCACGAACGCATCAACCGATTCTGACGCTTTTGATGGCGATCGATGCGGGTTTTCAAGGTTAAGAGCTGATTAGTTTTTGAGGTCGATCGGTTTAGTCAATTCGGAGATCTTTTAAAAAAATGAAAAAAAAAAAAAAAACAACTTTTTTTCACTTTTTTTTTGCAATTTCTCGAAATCCACTGGTCCGAATCGGTTCGAACTTACAGGAAATCTAAGTTTGGCGAAGACCTTTTGAATGACATCAACTGCAATCAAATCGGTCAAGCCGTTCAGAAGTTATAAGAGGTTCATACACACACACACACACACACACACACACACACACACACACACACACACACACACACACACACACACACACACACACACACACACACACACACACACACACACACACACACACACACACACACACACACATACAGCCGCACGGACACCATCGCGGGAATAGTCAGGGAAGCTTCCTAGGACCTTAAAACATCGAGATCTGATGAAAACTCGATTTTCGAAAAACGGGGTAAAACCAATAATTTCCCGATTTTTGAAAATTTTCAATTTTCTTAGCGGGAAGTTAAAAATTTTTTTTGCTCAAGAAAATAATTAGGAAGAAAAATATTTTCTTGGCTCAAGTGAACCTTTTTTTCCGTGTAATAAATATTTAATACTATTATATATGATTATATAGAAAAATTTCTTCTCGGGATTATATTTTTTGAGAATATAACTTATAATCGCACCATGTCTATGTGGGTTTGTCAACGACATCTCTTGCACCAGTAATTTTGAGCGTGCATTTGGTGAGAGGCTCTATGGAATCTCATAAAAATTAGTTTCTTAGTTTTATGACTATACTAAGTTTATTTAATTTTGTATTCCAGGAGTTCTTATTGGCAATTGATGTAACATCCAGCGGCACGCCTGAAGAAAAATTAAAATGGGCTTTTCGGATGTATGATGTAGATGGAAATGGCGTCATTGACATTCAAGAAATGACTAAAATTGTTCAGGTACTATAAATGAATCCGTTACGTCTTAGATAGATAAGTAAAAATACTCT
Source organism: Cotesia glomerata (assembly GCF_020080835.1). Classification (NCBI taxonomy): domain Eukaryota; kingdom Metazoa; phylum Arthropoda; class Insecta; order Hymenoptera; family Braconidae; genus Cotesia; species Cotesia glomerata. The sequence continues at coordinate 632,071 of NC_058167.1, read as the reverse complement.
GCTAAAACTTGTATCTTAAGAATCATGACTTAAATATGCGACTGTAACTGGGCGCAAGTATTTTCGGCAGATTTAACTATAAGAAAAATAAAGTTTTTTTAAGGGGGTATTCTAGTGTAGAGACACGAATTTCGCCCGGTTTTTAAAGCGCTGTATAAAGGAAACAAAAAATATTTTTACCATCCATTTTTTTATCATTTGTTTATTGATGTTTTATTATTATATAAAAAAACTAACCAAAAAAAAAAAAAATTAAAATTGACAAAGTTATGAGTAGTCAAAGTTGTAGGTGCAAAAAAAAGAGGGTGTTCTGGCGTGCATGAGTCCAACCTTCCTGGTGATCTGAAAAATAAAAATCAGATGGATTCTTAATTATGATAGATGCCGCTATCGTATGAGCCATGGACAAGTTAAAAAAAATTTTTTCTCCCCTCCGAGCGTAAAGCGTCAACTTTAGCCCCGCTGCGCTTTGATTATGAAAAATCTTCCGAAAAAAAATTTTATTTTGCTTTAATACTTAAAAATCTTATTAACTATTAAAATTATGACTACTTCATTCAAGCATCTTGTCATTTATTGTTCATTTCTAAACATTTTTAGTTTTTCATTTCATAACTGTCATTTATAAATTATTATAAGCATCATAGAAACAGAACCTGAAAATAAAAATCTAGATATTCGTAAATTTTTCTAGTATAATAAAGTGAGATTGAATTGAAAAACTAAAAATGTTTAGAAATTTTTTGACCACGGATTATTGTTCATTGATCTGTCCTGCAGGCACCTGAATTTTTTCAATTTTTAATTTTCATATTTAATAAGTTTAAATAATATTTATTCATTAAAGGTCTGAAGGGGGCGTGGCTTGCGCAGGCCGGAGTACCCGTTTTCGGGCGTATTTTCAACCCTCTGGGAAAATTATAAATATTGGTCCAACAATTCCGGGAGTCAAGACTTTTTTTAGGAAATTTTCTCTTCTTTTTGAATCTTTTTTCAAATTTGAAAAATCTTCATTGGTTTTTGAGATATTTGCAAAAAACTAAACCCCCCTTTTTTTTAGTTAATTTTTAATAACTTTTGCAATTTTTGCAAGCGGAACTTCATTTTTTTCAAAAATCATCTAGAAGCCATTCCGAATTGAATGACACCTCAATTTTCGGAGACTGCTGAAAAAAGTTGACAAAAAAGGCACTTCTTGACTAGACTATAACCAGCAAAGTTCTTTATAGTACCGCGTGATGTGCTCAAATCTCGATATTTTAAATATATACCTAACACAAGCATTCAACTTCTTACTGGCATCTAACTGGAAAACTGAAGGCATCACCATTCATTTTCAGCTGAGCAAGAATCCGCATAGTACTCTTGCAAATTTCATTCACTTGCAAGGACCAGGTAAGAGTATCTTCAAGCACTACACCCAAGTATTTAACAGATTTACAATAGCCAATGACAGTATTATTAATTACAGTATTGGGCATAGGAACGTGCTGAAGGTCTGCAAGTTTAAAAACTGTACCAAAGATCATCGCCTTCATCTTACCACGATTCATATTTAGCCCATTTTTAACACACCATTCTGATATAATAGCAATCTCCTCATTTAGAGTATTTACCCATGTTGCAATATTGCATAATCTACAATTTAAGTAAATGACTAAATCATCAGCATAAAAAAGATGCTTACAGCGCTTGAGGAGACGCCCTAGATCTGTGACATAAATAGAATATAATAGTGGGCCAAGGACACTACCCTGCGGCACACCACACAAAACGTCCTTCCACACAGATGTTTTGCCACTGCTATTTCGCACAGCTTGCGATTTACTTTTTAAATAAGATAAAATCCAGTCACTTACAGTATAACTGACTCCCATTGCTTTTAACTTGAATACAAGAACATCTAAGATTACAGAGACAATCGCCTTACTAAAATCAAAGAATATCGCTACAGTAATATTTGATTCATCCATACTTAACCTAATGTCATCATAAAACTTTAGAATGGCATCTTACGTATTCATCCTCATACAAAAAGCAGTTTAAAATTCACCAACAATATCATTAACTAACAAGTAATCTAAAATCTAATCATGAACACATCGCTCTCAAGCTTTTGATAATGTACAAAGTAACGATATAGGTCTATAATCCGCATACCCAGCAGGGCTACGTACTCTTGGCAAAGACGGTACATAATATTTCTTTCAGGCTGATAGGAAAGTACCAGAAGACAACGAGAAGTTAAAGAGGTTCGTTATATGCGACAAGAAGTTGGGTAGCAAAACGTTGTACGTCTTAATCTCGAAGTGATCTGGGCCCACCGACCCAGAGGTCAGCATCATGAATGTCTGGCTCATATTTACTGAAGTCAGCTTCTTAAGTTCAAATGAATTGCTATGTTTGACTATACGAGCTTTCAGGTACTCAAAATCGATGTTCTGCAAAGGCGAACCAGCCGCGGTAACAAAGTAAGCATTCATTTCATCTAAATTGAGATCAGGAGCCGCACGCATGTCTAATCGCTTAACTAAACCTAAATTGAGAAAGTCATTCCACAAAAATTTTGCACTTTTACAATTTTGAAACCGACTATCAAAATATTCTTTCTTAGCATCCGCAGTTCTACGCTTAATGAATTTACGCATTCCAGAATACTCCTTGTAGGCAAATCCTGATCTTTTGAAAATCCTATAAAGCTTTGACCGACGACGCTGAAGAATCCTAATATCTTGAGTCACCCATGGTGCAGGCTGATCACGAACTTCTACTTCTCTCAAAGGCGCTACCGCTTCAATGACTCGACAAATGTGATCATGAAGCAAGTTGTTCATTTCATCAACGGACTCAACATGTTCAACGTATGACAGATCTAAGTTGGCGCAGATATATTGAAGACGAGTGTCATCAATACGATTCTAACTCCTACACCAGATCTTCTTTCGACCACGCACTGGAATAGAATAATGATATATTATGGAGATGAGATCATGTCAGTCTCGAATAGATTTAATGATGAAAAAGTTGGCGGATTATATACAACTCCAACTTAAATCTTTTGTCTCGTCGAATGTTAAATTTCAAGAAGCAAATACTCTGGATGACCAGGAATATAACCGGAACTAATAAGAAATTTTGACGAAAGCGAGTCCCTGACGTACAATGCAACACCTCTCCCATTCCTTTGAGACCGATCATTCCTGTACAATTTAAATGACGGCATATAAAATTGAGCATCTGACATATTTGAGTTTAACCATGTTTCACTTACAGCAATAACATCAAAAGTGTGTGTTCTAAAGAACTCTTTGAAAAAATTAAAATTGTAATTTAATGGACGAATATAAACATGACAAACACTGAGAGGCACTTGAGAAGATGATGTTGACAGCCTAACTAGTCCCTGAGCAAGCGATGATGATGATGAAGTGGATGAGAGTTATTGACGTGAGCGAATATTCTTCTTGAGCATCTCTATTTCATTAGACGGCTATAATTTCAGCAATGGTTTCTCCGAATCAATCCTGACAAACACCGAGGCTGCAGCCATCCACACATTTTTAGCCAGTAGCTTAGGATAATCCTTCAGTATCGGCAACCGATGGACTTCTTAATCATTATATCAACAGCATCCTTAGAGTCAAACTTAGTCAGTACATCCCTTTACTTTTGCTTAGCAGACCTTGTCCTAGTATCAGCTGATCTACTTATTCTTTTGACAAATTAGTCTACATCTTATTATCAAAAAAGAAAAATATTTAAATCGGTTGACCCTAGAGGTCATCCCTGGAATTTCCTGTTTCTATGGGGAAGGAATTTCGTAAGATCCTATTTGAGTGAATTTCTACAACATAAATAAAAAATTTCTACAAAACTTCGAGTCCATAGAAACTATTGTTTGAAAATGAAAATTTTTCATTGTTAATGCCCCCGCAATCCCTTTTGGGGTTGGAATTAGATGAAATCTATTCTTAGCTGAACTTGAACTCAGATACGAAGATCCCTACCATTTTTGGATTTTGTAGAAATGGCTGTTTGTAAATTAAAATTTTACATTTTAACACCCACCCCCGCAATCCCTATTGGAAATAGAATTTATTGAAATCCGTTTTGAAATGATCTCTTCATGACAAATAAAACACTTCTAGTAAATCTGGAGTCCCACTAAATGTACGAGCGATAGCTTGGAAATTGAAAATTTTTATCGTTAACACCCATTCCCTCAATCCTTATTAGAAGTAAGTTGTAAAATTCTCTCTTAGATGATTTCTACATAACATATAGAAGATTCTTACCAAATTGGAAGCTTGTAGGAGCTATAGCTTGGGAATTAAAAATTTTCATTGTCAATACCCACCCCCGCAATCTATATTGGCGGCGGGTTGTCGTAGAATTCTCTCTTAGATCATTTCTATATCCCATATAGAAGATTTTGTAACAAAAAAATAAATTTCAATCGACGGTGGAGAAGCCAGTTGTCATTTATCCTTGTCCAGGTTGCCCAACAATTGACTGAAAATACGAAATAAACAAAAAAATGACTTGGGAGGTAACTCTTAGCCTCCCAAGCAACCCGCAGCTTTTCCTCAGGCTAGGTTAGTGCATGGTTTTGGACGCTAGCTATTCTTGACCAGGAAACAGCAAACCTCAGATTTTCCAGGGCCGATCTGCAGGTATTCAAGGGAAAGATAAATAATATACTAATATTAGAAAAGAAAAGAGGAAGTAATTTACATAAATCAAAATATTAATAAATCAATAGCAAATAAACTATTTATTCAAAAGAAATTACTTAAGCTAAGTCTAGAGCCGAATTCCTTTGCCGGATAGACTGTATAACAATAATAATAATAATATCGTCACGTACAATTCTTAATTATTGATCTAAATCCTGAGTACACCGTTTATTTTATGACGACGTTGATTATAAATAGAAATTATGTCTAAATAATACTAAACGGAGATATACCCGAATTCCTCAGTCGGGTTATCTCGGCGAATTGCAATTATAAAATTAAAATAAATAAATACTGGCTGACTCGAATAATTAATAACGATTTTTAATACCAAATTATTAGCCAGGAGACAACATTTCATTTTTCACGCAAAACTATCAGGCCTCGTGTCCAATCACGAGGGCCTCTCAAGTCATTTACCAAAATTACTAGTCCCTGTGCTCGCAATCGATACTTTAGAGAATCACCCATGCGAGCAAGGGCTATGATCTATTACCAATAATCAATATACAATGAAACAATAAAATTATAAATAGTCTAATACAATTATCTGAAACAAATGTTAAATTAATACTTAAGAAATAATAATAATAATAATAATAATATATAAATTGTCAAATATAAATAATAATAAATGATATACAGTAAATAAATTAATTAAATGAATACAAAAATAGTAAAATTATGAGACAAACCGAGTGTGGATCTGTTGCCAAAACTAGGCGCAGAGAGGGACGCACACAGGAATAAAATTCGTGTGACAATTTCTACAAAATTTGAAGTATGCAGGAGCTATTATTGAAAAACAGGAATTTTTCATTTTTAACACCCCCGCAACGCCGCAACACTTTTTTGAATTTTCAAACCGCAATAACTTTTGAATGAATGGACCGCTTTTAACGCGGTTGGCGGCACTCGACGCAGTTTTTGAAGCCTCATAACGAATTTTTAAGTTTGAATTGATCGAACGAGGAATTTTGATGTGATTCCAAAAAAACACTTTTCGGTTTTCTTTCGTCAACGATCACTCAACAAACGAATCAACTAATTTTGACCGGCTTGACGGCAATCGACGTAGTTTTTTTATGTTGAGAGCTGAATAGTTTTTAGGATCGATTGGTAAATCCGTTTAAAAGTTATTCCAAAAAAACCACATTAAAAAAAATTTTTTATCGTGGTATTTTTGAGATTTCTCAAAATCTACCGGTTCGAATAGGTCCAAATTGTATTCAAAATCTAAGTTTGGTCAAGCCCTTTCGAATGGTGCAAACCGCTATGAAATCGGTCAAGTTGTTCAAAAGTTATAAGAGGGTCACACACACACACACATTCACGGTATCAGGCGTCTTGATCCTCCGACAAAATATAAAAAAAAAAAAAATCCCCGGACAAAATATCCCCGAGAAAATATCCCTATGACAAAAGACCCTGACCAGTTATCCTTCGAATTCGTTATAGTTTTCGCAAATTTGAAAAAAAAAATTAGGAAAACGGTTGACCCTAAAGGCCATCCCTGCAACCTCCCTCTAATTCCATACTTAAGCACTCAAAATTGATTGCACTTATTAAATTTTTGAGCTCTTCGAGTCAAGCTCTTTTGAATGGCACCAACCGCGATGAAATCGGTCAAGCCGTTCAAAAGTTATAGGAGGTTTACATACTTACTTACTTACTTACTTACTTATACTTACTTATACTTACTCACACACACACACACACACACACACACACACACACACACACACACACCTAGTCCAACCAGCATTATCCGGTCGCGATTGCCGGTGACTTCAACTCCTGGGCAGTAGACTGGGGCAGCAAGCAGACAAATGCGCGAGGAAAAGCACTCCTAGAAGCTTTCTCTACACTAGATGTAGTCCAGCTCAACAGTGGTGATACGCCAACCTATACTAAAGGAGAAGCAAGCTCTATCGTAGATCTCACTTTCGTCAGCAGCAGCCTCATCAGTGGGAAATACGACTGGAAGGTGATGGATATCTACACAGCCAGTGACCACAAGGCAATTCTCTGGGAAATATCACATGACCGGAATACAAGAAGACCAATCAAGTCATTCAATACCATTGGATGGAAAGTGAAGCCTTTTGACACAAGCACATTGGTAATAGCCCTTAATAGTGAACCGATTACTACTGGATCCGCAGAAGAAATGACCAAGGACCTGATGAAAAGAGTTGCCCGGCAGTGCACTGGTGGAACGACCACATCAGTGTTCTTTGGAAAGAGTGTCTAAAGAAAAGAAGAATATCCCAGCGTCGCTATCGACGACCTAACTCTGCGGAGCTGATCGCAGAGTACAAAAAGGCGCGTCGTGAACTGAATAAAGCCATCAAAGAGAGCAAAAGAAGATGCTGGAAAGAGCTTATATACGAGGTGGATAAAGACGTGTGGGGTAGGCCTTATAAGGTGGTTATGACCCACCTGAAAAAACAACAAATGCCATCATCTACGTGTCCTCAACTTCTTCAGAAAATCGTCACTGCACTGTTCCCACAGCAACGCAACTTCGATTACCAGTTGGCGCCAGGCGAACTGGACGACATTCCACCTGTCACTGAAGAAAAACTACTGGAGGCCTGTAACCGTGTAGGGAATAATAAAGCGCCGGGATTGGACGGAATCCCTAATATAGCCTTGAAAACCATCATAAAGGCAGCTCCAACATTATTCCTCGACGCTTATAATGCATGCCTCAAGGAGGGGACTTTTCCTCGTAAGTGGAAACAGCAACGATTGGTACTGTTACCTAAAGGGAAGAAACCACCAGAAGAACCGTCATCTTACCGACCACTTTGCATGTTAGATACGGCGGGTAAGATATTTGAGCGCATAATTCACCAGAGAATTGAAGCAGTAGTCGACCTACTCCTGGCAGACAATCAGTATGGATTCCGGAAAGGACGATCAACCCTGGACGCAATCAAACAGGTTGTTGATACGGCCAAGGAAGCAATCGCAGGAACCAGATGGAAAGGTGAAACAAAGAAGTATTGCCTGGTGGCGACACTAGACATCAGAAACGCCTTCAACTCCGCCAATTGGAAATGCATCATGCAGGCCCTCCAAGAGAAGAATGTACCAGAATACCTGCTTAAGATCGTAGCAAGCTACTTTGAAAACAGGGTCCTGAAGTATGACACGAAGAACGGTCCGAGGGAGTATGATATTACTGGAGGGGTACCACAAGGTTCAGTTTTAGGCCCGCTCCTGTGGAACATTATGTATGACGGTCTATTAAGACTAACTCTGCCAAGAAACGTCAAACTCGTAGCATATGCAGATGACGTAGCCGTAGTGATCGTTGCCAAACACCTTGACGAGATAAATCATATGTTCGATCTCACTTTTGAGCACGTTAACCGGTGGATGGACGCAGTGAACCTGCAACTGGCGCAACACAAGACTGAGGCAGTACTTATTACCAGCAGAAAAGTGGTAGAGACCATTAAGCTGAAAGTCGGCGAACAAGAAATCACATCACAACCTTATATCCGATATTTGGGAGTGATGCTTGATGCCCGACTCAACTTCAAGCAGCAAGTGGGACATGTCAGTGCCAAAGCGTCAGTAGTGAGGGCTAGTCTCGCACGACTGATGCCGAACGTCGGAGGCCCAAAACAGAACAGGAGGCTATTATTGTCATCAGTAGTCATATCGGTGCTCACTTACGGAATATCTATCTGGGCGGACGCACTAGAAAAGCAAGAATCATGGAGAAAGGCTGGACCAGTATATCGACTGAGTGCCCTACGAGTAGCTAGTGCCTTCCGCACTATATCAGAAGAAGCAGTGTGCGTCATTGCTGGAACCCTACCTCTTAGAGTTCTATCAGAGGAAAGACGGGCCCTTTACCAACGAAAAAGGTCAACTGCACTGATCACTGAAAAACTTAGAATTGAAGAACGGCAGAAGAGCATAGGCCGATGGCAACTACAATGGGATGCTGCAGAGAAGGGTAGGTGGACGCACCGTCTCATACCTCGGATCGACATTTGGCTTAACCGGAATCACGGTGAGGTCAATTACTATCTTACGCAGATGTTGTCGGGACATGGGTGTTTTCGAGAGTATCTACACCGCTTTAAGCACGATGACTCTTCGAAGTGCCCGTCCTGCCCAGGAGCTGCTGAAGACGCGGAGCACGTCTTTTTTGTATGTCCTCGTTTCGATCCACAGCGTGAAGAACTGGAGAGGATCCTGAACCAGAGAATGCAACCAGATTCACTAGTAGAAGCAATGTTGTCATCAGAAGCTGCCTGGAACGCTACCAACACGTTTGCAACAGAAGTCCTTAAAGACTTGCGTTCCACCGAAAGAAAAAGAGCAAATAGCAGAAGATAGAAGGAAGGTAGTTAACACCTTAGCCACCAGAAGGAAGAGCAGTAGCTAGATCCTCCCTTCACGAAGTAATGCCTGACGGCGGTTTCCATGAGGGATTAGAGGAAAGAAGGAAAAGGGGTTTAGGGTTTAGTGGGTAGGGGCGTTAGTGTCGAGTTTTAGTATGACGCTGCGTCGAGTCGCCACATATCCAGGCCAAACAGCTATGCCTAGAATCCGTAAAAAGGATTCCCCCCCCCCTAAAAAAAAAAAAAAAAAAAACACCTAGTCCAACCAGCTGAAGGGCGAACATACGCCGATCTCCTGAAGGAAATCAAGGCCAAGGTAAGCCCTGTCGAGACGGGCGTAGACATAAGGTCTATTAAAAAGACGAAACACGGAGGCGTTCTCCTTGAAATGGCTCGAAAGACCGAAGACAGCAAGGCATTCACCGATGCAGTAAGGGCAGCCACTGCAAACATCGGCACAGTCAAGACGCTAACACCAACAACAACGATCGAGATCCTCGACTTAGATGAAATCTCTACCGAGAGCGAAGTCCGTGAAGCTCTCAAACGTGAATTCACTGACAACCTGGAGGTCAAACGGGTAAATTTGACAAAACCCACACCACGAGGTAATCGGGCAGCCTTCTGCGAACTAGACGAGCCCAGTGCGATTAAGGCCCTTGACAAGGCCCGTATACGGATCGGTTTGGTGAACTGTCGTATACGCCCAGTAGTAAAAGTAACACGTTGTTTTAAATGTCTTGGTTATGGACCCCAAACACGTCAGTGTGCGGGACCAGACAGAAGCAGGTGCTGCTACAAATGTGGCGGAGAGAACCACAAGACCGTAAACTGCACGGAGAAGTTAAAATGCTTCCTTTGTGCTTCGGACAAAGATGCCCAGGATAGTCTATGCCATATTTCTGGCATTGGAGCGTGTAAGGCATTCCGCAAAGCACTTGCAGAAGCCATAAAAGGTCAGAAATGACACGCATACTACAAGGCAACCTGAATAGGTGCGCCTTGGCGCAAAACCTGCTGCGCCAGCGTGTTTTCGAAGATAAAATTGACGTCTGCTCTATCTGCGAGCAATATCTAAACATCGAAGGTAAAACATGGTTCGCAGACGAAACGGGCACGGCAGCAATTTGGATTGTGAACACAAAGAACGTTACCGTCAACAACAGCGGAGGTGGAGCAGGTTTTGTCTGGATTCAAACCCCCACAACCTACTTCATGAGCGTCTATCTCTCACCTAACGAAGGGATTAGTGTGTTCCGACAGAAACTCGCAAATATAGAAGATGCGGTCACTAAGTTCGACGGCGAAGTTATCGTAGCCGGAGACTTCAACGCTAAATCGGCTGAGTGGGGCGCTGCTTTTTCCGACACCAGAGGAAACGAGGTCGCTGACGTCGTGGCTAGACTCGACCTCATAGTGCTGAACACCGGGAGCACCACGACCTTTAGAAGACCAGGGTACCAAGAGTCCATCCTCGACATCTCATTGGCGACTCCAAGGACTGCCAACATGATTGAAGACTGGACAGTATCCGAAGAATACAGTGGCAGTGATCACCAGTTTGTGACATTCAGCGTTGGATTGGCATTTGCTCCGGTTTCACAACGCGACGTTTCTAAGCGGAAGTGGAATGCCAAAAGGCTTGATCCAGAGGCATTGCGAGCTTCACTTGCACGAAGCTGGTCTATCCTCCAGAACAACCCGACACCGGATACCTGCAGCGAGACGGAAAAGGCAGTGCTAAACACGATGAAAGAAATTACTGCCGCATGTGACGCCTCTATGCCGCGGCTGAAAAACCAGAGCTTCCACTGGCCGGCGTACTGGTGGTCAGCGGACAAAGCAGAACTTCGCAAAATATGCCATCAGCTACGTCGCCGAGCAACGAGAGCTACGAAACGCTCCCCAAGCCAGGACTTGTATTCAAAAGAGTACAAGCAGGCCAAAAAGACGCTAAACCGAGCCATTAAAGCAAGTAAAGCGAAACTGTGGAAAGAGATCTGCAACGATCTCGACAATGACCTCTGGGGTAAAGCCTACCAAATTGTCGCCAAACGACTTGGAAAGGCTTCACCAGAGGCGCCGAAATCTCCTGCCTTGATGGAGAGCATTGTAACGGAGCTTTTTCCCAAACACCTACCGCGGGAGAAGAAACACTACACTAAGAACAACGAAGTAACATCCTTCACAACTAAGGAATTACAAGACGCGGCCAAGTCACTCAAAACAGGAAAGGCACCTGGACCTGATGGCATCCCGGTATCGGTGATCAAAACTGTAGCCCTGGAATACCCAGACATACTCCTGAACACCTACAACGCATGCTTGGCAACTGGCACGTTTCCCGTGGTCTGGAAACGGCAGAGATTGGTTCTCTTAGACAAAGGTAAGGGAACCCCCATAACACCTTCGTCGTTTAGACCACTCTGTATGCTGGACATTGCTGGAAAACTGCTCGAGAAGCTCATACAAGGGAGACTTCGCAACGACATAGACCGTGCTGGAGGTTTTGCCGCAAACCAACACGGCTTCCGGAAAGGACGTTCAACAGTCGGCGCGATCCAGAAAGTCGTAGCGACAGCGAGAGAAGCATGGACTGGTAGCTTCAAAGCCCGCAAGGTGTGTCTTGTCCTCACACTAGACATTAGAAATGCCTTTAACAGCGCAAATTGGAGAGATATTTTGGACGCCCTGGAGCACAGATTTGACGTGGAGCCGGAGAATCTGGCACTTGTCGACAACTACCTTGACGAGAGAAAGCTGATAGCAGAAACCACGGAAGGTCCACAAGAATACGCCATAACGGCTGGCGTGCCGCAAGGCTCAATAATGGGGCCCGATCTATGGAACGCGGACTACGACGAGCTTCTGGAAATCCCGTTGCCAAAGCAAGTGGAGCTAACGGGCTTTGCAGACGACGTCGCGGCCACGATAATAGTAGACAGCGTAGAGGAGGCCGAACTACTCGTTTGGGAAACCATTGATGCTGTCGAGACTTGGCTCGATAAACACCACCTGAAACTCGCAAAACACAAAACCGAGATGGTCGTTCTGACTCGCCAAAAATGGTTCCCAAAACCATTTGCTGTGGACATGGGAGGAATAACGCTAACGTCAAAAAGGGCCCTGCGCTATCTGGGGGTAATGATAGACGAGAAACTATCTTTCCGCGAACACCTCGATAGTGCATGCCAGAAAGCCAGCAAGACGGTGTCTAGCCTAGCAAGAATTATGACGAATACTATGGGACCAAGAACCAAAAAGAGGAGAGTCCTTCTGGAAGCAGTCCATTCGGTACTGCTTTATGGAGTGGAAATATGGGCAGATATATTGAAGCAGAAAACCTATCGGCGGAAAATGGCAGCAGTGCAGCGGCGATGCGCTCTCAGAGTTGCCTGCGCCTACCGCACGGTTTCCGAAGCGGCTGTATTGGTCATTGCGGGAGCTGCGCCCATCGACCTATTAGCGTTCGAGAGAGCAAGACTCTACGACGCTAAAATCGGTTGCGAAAACATGAAGGAGGCAAAAACGAGGATAAAAACGGAAACGCAGCAAGAGTGGCAGGACCGATGGACGTCGGGAGAGACAGGCAGATGGACAGCGCGACTGATCCCAAACATCAACGTCTGGCTTTCTCGGAAGCACGGGGACACGGACTTCTTTCTGACCCAGCTACTGACGGGACATGGGCAGTTCAATGCCTATCTATTCAAGATGGGTTTGCACAGCACACCAACGTGCAAATACTGTCCAGACAAAATTTTCAACGCCGAGCACACGTTTTTCGAGTGTGATCGATGGAAGGACGATAGAGTCTGCACCGAAGAAACAATGGGCACCGCGCTCTCCCCTGAGAGCTTGGTAACCTGCATGATCAAAAAAGAAGAAAACTGGACAGCTGTAGTAGCCTACGCGCAGCGTCTCTTGAAAGAAAAAATCGCAGAAAGGGATTAGAAACCAGTAATAACAAGAAGTAGGTGTCGTGAGGCACAACATGGACTGGATTGAAGTAATGCTAACGCGGTCCTGATCCAGTCATCCCTGTAACATATATAGGGAAACGAGAGAGGAGGATGTTTAGTCGGTATTGTTGTAAAATAATATTGTCTTCTGAGTCCGACATATCCAGGCACCAACACCTAGTCCTGGCAATACCACCAAGTCCTGGCATACGTAAACGTATTTTACCTCCTCTATAAAAAAAAAAAACAAAAAAAAAAAAACACACACACACACACACACACACACACGATGAAGTTTTAAGACTATTATTCAATTAAAAATCAGTTAAAAAAAATCTGGAAAACGGTTGACCCTAAAGGCTATCCCTGCAACTTCCCGCCAATTCCATACCTAAACGCTTGAAATTGCACTTTTTACGTTTCTGAGCTCTTCGAGCTCAAAAATACTATTTGTGAATTATTTTGAGCTTTCCGAGCTCAAAAAAATAGCTTTTGTATGTTTTTGAGCTCTTCGAGCTCAAAAGTCTAATAGATGTTTAATAAAACAGTATTTTTTGAATTTTCAAACTGCAATAATTTCTAAATGAATGAATCGATTTTCATGCGGTTGGCAGAAATCCACGCAGTTTTTTAGAATCTATGATATACTTTTAAACACAAACTGATCGAACTGAAAATCTCAGAGAAATTAAAAAAATTCACTTTTTCCGAATTTTTTCGACAACGATAACTCACGAACCAATCAACCAATTTCCACGTTCTTAGTGGATCAACTTGATTTTTTGAGCTCTAATAATAACACCTTAGCCACCAGAAGGAAGAGCAGTAGCTAGATCTTCCCTTCACGAAGTAATGCCTGACGGCGGTTTCCATGAAGGATTAGAGGAAAGAAGGAAAAGGGGTTTAGGGTTTAGTGGGTAGGGGCGTTAGTGTCGAGTTTTAGTATGACGCTGCGTCGAGTCGCCACATATCTAGGCCAAACAACTATGCCTAGAATCCGTAAAAAGGATTCCCCCCCTAAGGGAAAAAAAACACACACACACACACACACACGCACACACACACACACGCACACACACACACACACACACACACGTGCACGCACACACACGCACGCGCACACACACGCACACACACAGCCACACACACACACACACACACACACACACACACACACACGCGCACACATACATGCATACAGACATAATGATAACATCGCAGGGATAGTCAGGGAAGCTTCCTATGACCTTAAAACGTCGAGATCTAATGAAAACTCGATTTTTGCAAAACGGGGTGAAAACAGAAACTTTCCGATTTTTGAAAATCTTCTATTTTCTTAGAGGAAAGTTAAAAATTGATATCATATTCTTCAATCTACTAGTTTATCGATAGAGTGGTGAAATTCCTTCGATGAGAAAAATTAAAAATACTGTCATTTCCCCACGCTTTTCCTATGTTAAATGTACAAAAAATGTCATTCTCAATTGCAATTATCTCAAGTTAGGTACGGTAAATTGTCTTAAAATTTTAACAGCATATGTATTATGCATTTAATGACTTATATTCAAAGTTTCGAGGATTTCTTTAAATATTGCTTTTATAACCGTACTACCTTCAGTACTTTGTTCATCTTTATCATGAAGCATAAAATATTGGTTAACAATCCTCAGAAGTCGAATCAGTATCTTATAAAATATTTGGGAAACATTTTTTCTAAGAACAATATTTTTGCCGAATCATTCAGAAAAACGGCTAAATTGATAATGAATTTTAACTTTGACCTCGAATAACTTTTGAATGAGTTGATTCATCGAAAGATGATATTGGAACTTTTTGCAGAGCGTTCAATTTTCTACAAACAAGTCTAATGGAAATTGCAAAGCAATTTATTGCTCATTTATTGCTAAGAAAATTAAAAATTTTCGAAAATCGGGAAGTTATTGTTTTTACCACATTTTTCTAAAATCGAGTTTTGATCAGATCTCGACGTTTTGATATCCTAAGAAGCTTCTATTACTATTCCCACGATGGTGTCTGTATGTCTGTATTAATGTATGCATAGGTGTGTGTGTGTGTGTGTTTTTTTTTTTTTTTTTTTTGTTTTTTTATAGAGAAGCGAAAAAAATCTTCCAAAGACACCGCTATCATTGAAAGATGATGGTCGGTATTGTGGGATTTTTAGCCACTAGAAAAAACTCCTCTCTCTTCCCCCGTGGATGGTACGGAGATGACTGAATCGGAACCGCGTAAGCATTACTTCAATCCAGTCCATGTTGTGTCTCACGACGCCTACTTCTGGTTACTGGTCCTTTTCTGCGGTTTTTGCTTTTAGAAGGCGCTGCGCGTAGGATGCAACAGCTGACCAATTATCTTCTTTTCTGAGCATGCAGGCTATCAAGCTCTCGGAGGAGAGCGTGATGCCAATAGTTTCTTTGGTGCTGTTTCTGTAGTCCTTCCACCGATCACATTCGAAGAACGTGTGCTCGGCGTCGTCGATTTGGTCCGGGCAGTATTTGCACGTTGATGTACATCTTGAAAAGATAGGCATTGAACTGCCCATGTCCCGTCAATAGCGGGGTCAGGAAGAAGTCCGTTTCTCCGTACTTCCGAGAAAGCCAGGCGTTTATGTCCGGAATCAGGCGTGCCGTCCATCTGTCTGTTTCCCCGGTTGTCCATCGGTCCTGCTGCTCATGTAGCGTTTCCGTCTTTATCGTTGCTCTTGCCTCTTTAGAGTTGTCACCATTTATTTTGGCGTCGTAGATTTTCACCCTCTCGAATGCTAGTAAGTCGATTGGTGCCGCTCCTGCTAAGACTAATACGGCCGCTTCTGAGACCGAGCGGTAAGCACAGGTGACTCTGAGCGTTCCTCGTCGTTGCACTGCCGCTATCTTGCGCCGGTAGGTCTTCTGTTTAATGATATCTGCCCATATCTCCGCTCCGTAGAGTGATATCGAGTGGACTACTTCTAGAAGCACCCTCCTTTTTCTGGTTCGTGGTCCCACCGTGTTGGTCATGATTCTCGACAGATTTGATACTGGCTTGTTAGCTTTCGCGCAAGCGTTTTCGAGGTGTTCTCGGAAAGACAGCTTTTCGTCGATCACTACTCTTAAATAACGCAGTGCCTTTGTAGATGTCAGTGATGTTTCGCTCATGTCGATGACGAAAGGTTTTGGAAACCATTTTTGACGTGTTCACACGACTATTTCGGTTTTCTGCTTGGCGAGTTTTAGAAGATGTTTCTCAAGCCAGTGTGTGTGTGTTTTTTATTTTTTTTTATATTTTTTTTTAACTTCCCGCTAAGAAAATTGAAAATTTTTAAAAATCGGGAAGTTATTGTTTTCACCCCGTTTTTCGAAAATCGAGTTTTCATCCGATCTCGACGTTTTGAGGTCCTAGGAAGCTTTCCTGACTATTTCCGCGGTGATGTCACCGTGTGTGTGTGTGTGTGTGTGTGTGTGTGTGTGTGTGTGTGTGTGTGTGTAAATCTTTCATAACTTTTGAATGGATCATCCGATTCGGTCGAAATAAGCAGCGTTCTGAAGAGTTCCTTTGCTCCTAAAATTCTGATACTAATTTATAGAATTTGAGTGAATCAATTTTGAGAAATTTCAAAAATAAAATTTCCAAAAATTCGTTTTTTTGAAATATCTTTTAAACGGCTGAACCGATCAATTCTAAAAACTAATCAGCTCTTAACCTCAAAAAACCACGTCGATTGCCACCAGCTCGGTCAAAATCGGTTGATTTGTTCGTGAGATATCGTTGTCGAAAAAAATTGAAAAAAATATATTTTTCATAATTTCTATGAAATTTTCAGTGTGACCAGTTTACGCTTAAAGATTTTTCAAAGAACTCATAAAACTGCGTTGAATGCCGTAAACTACGAGAAAATCAATTAATTCATTCAAAAGTTATTGCGGTTTGAAAATTCAAATATAGTGTTCTATAAAACTGCCATTAGCCTTTTGAGCTTGAAGAGCTCAAAAGCATAGAACAGCGATTTATTTGAGCTCGGAGAGCTAGGAGGTAACGGGAAGTTGCAGGGATGGCCTTTAGGGTCAACCGTTTTCCTAATTTTTTTTTATAGAGAAGCGAAAAAGGGGTCTATCATTACCCCTAGATAGCGTAGCGCCCTTATTGACATCAGTGTTGTTCCTCCCGTGTCCATGGCGAATGGTTTTGGGAACCATTTCTGACGTGTCAGAACGACCATCTCAGTTTTGTGCTTGGCGAGTATCAGGTGGTGTTTATTAAACCAAGTCTCGACGGCGTCAATGGTTTCCCGAACTAGTAGTTCGGCGTTTTTTTTTACGCTGTGTACTATTATCGTTCTGAGCAAGGCCTAGTGATGTTGTCAAATTATTTGGCAACGCAAGTAAGTTCAAAGATTCGGGGACTAGATTAGACAGACGTACGAACGAGACTCTTGTGGGGGAGATAAGTGTTATGGCTCAAACAGGTCTTACGGCTGTACCTCCCCGTATGGGCCCCGCTGGTAACTGGTCGGTTTGTCATTATATTACCGATCAGGCTAACGCAGTCGTTGAATGGGTTGATACAGTTAACTGAGTACGAGGACAGATTGACATTAAATTCAACTCAATTCATATCTGTCCTATGATAGCGTAAATGCTTGAGGGCAGGGTTTTTCCTTGCCAGCAAACTTGGCTGTGTATTTCCTATGTGAGGGTAGGACAGATATACGTGCGTGTATAGCTCTTTTGAGCCCAGGAAACGGCCTCTTTGGAGGTAGGCG
The DNA here is from genome assembly GCF_020080835.1 of Cotesia glomerata. NCBI lineage: Eukaryota > Metazoa > Arthropoda > Insecta > Hymenoptera > Braconidae > Cotesia > Cotesia glomerata. Next base: position 614,250 of record NC_058167.1, on the reverse strand, counting down.
AAAGCCTCGCCATATATTCTTCTTCTACTATTATCGTGGCCGCAACGTAGTCTGCAAAGCCCGTTAGTTCTACTTTCTTTGGCAACGGAATTTCAAGGAGCTTGTCGTAGTCTGCGTTCCATAGATCGGGTCCCATTATTGAGCCTTGCGGCACGCCAGCTGTTATGACTTATTCTTGTGGGCCTTCCGTAGTTTCCGCTATTGGCTTTCTTTCGTCAAGGTAGCTGTCGACTAATGTCAGATTCTCTGGCTCCCCGTCAAATTTGTGCTCCAGAGCGTCTAAAATATCTCCCCAATTTGCGCTGCTAAAGGCGTTTTTGACGTTTAGCGTGAGGAGAAGACATACTTTACGAGCATTGAGGCTACCAGACCATGCTTGTGTTGTTGTCTTTATGACTTTCTCGATCACTCCGACTGTCGATCGACCTTTCCGGAAGCCATGTTGGTTGTTGGCAAAGCCTCCAGCACGGTCGATGTCGTTGCAAAGTCTTCTTTGTATGAGCTTCTCGAGAAGTTTTCCAGCAATGTTTAGCATGCAGAGTGGTCTAAACGTCGAAGGTGTTACAGGGGTTCCCTTACCTTTGTCTAAGAGAACCAATCTCTGCCGCTTACAGACCACGGGAAACGTGCCAGTTGCCAAGCATGCATTGTAAGTGTTCAGGAGTATGTCTGGGTATTCCAGGGTACAGTCTTGATCACGGAAGCCGGGATGTCATCAGGGCCAGGTGCCTTTCCTGTCTTGAGAGACTTAGCCGCGTCTTGTAGTTCCTCGATTGTAAAAAGTGTTGCTTCGCCGTTTTTAACGTAGTGTTTCTTCTCCCGCGGCAGGTGTTTGAGGAAAAGCTCCGCTACAATGTTGTCCATTAGAGCAGGCGACTTCAGCGCTTCTGGTGAAGCCTTTCCAAGTCGTTTGGCGACAATTTGGTAGGCTTTACCCCAAATGTCCTTGTCGAGATCATTACAGATCTCTTTCCACAACCTCGCTTTACTTGCTTTGATGGCTCTGTTTATCGTCTTTTTGGCCTGCTCGTATTCGTTCGAGTATTAGTATTGGTGCAGGACGCGTTTCGCAGCTCTCGCTGCGCGGCGATGTAGCTCATGGCATCTTTTGCGAAGTTCTGCTATGTCTGTTGTCCACCAGTACGCCGGCTTGTGAAAACTCCGATTTTTCAGCCGCGGCATAGAGACGTCGCATGCGGCAACAATTTCTTCCATCGCTTTGAGCACTGCCTTTTCCGTCTCGCTGCAGGTATCCGGAGTCGGATTGTTCTGAAGGGTAGACCAGCTCCGTGCAAGTGACGCTCGCAATGCCTCTGGATCAAGCCTCCTGGCGTTCCACTTCCGCTGTTGAAGAACTCGTTGTGGAGCCGGAGCAGGTGCCATTCCAACTCTGAATGTCACATACTGGTGATCACTGCCACTGTATTCTTCGGATACAGTCCAGTCTTCAATCATGTTGGCTATCCTTGGAGTTACCAGCGAAATGCCTAGGATAGATTCCTTGTACTCCGGTCTTCTAAAGGTTGCAGTAGTTCCAGTGTTCAGCACTATGAGGTCAAGTCTTGCTGCGAAGTCTGCTACTTCGTTTCCTCTGGTGTCAGAGAAGTCAGCACCCCATTCAGCCGATTTGGCGTTGAAATCACCAGCCACGATCACATCGCCGTCGAGCTTGCCGATAGTGTCCTCTATGCTTGCCAACTTCTGGCGAAACACATAGGTAGACATTCATCAAGTAGGTCGTGGGAGTCTCAATCCAGACGAAGCCTGCTTCGCTTTCGTTGTTGTTGACAGTGACCTTCTTCGAGTTTGCTATCCAGATCACTGCTGTGCTGGACTTATCAGCGAACCATGTTTTACCTTCGATGTTTAGATATTGCTCGCAGATAAGACAGACGTTGATTTTATCTTCAAAGACGCGCTGGCGCAGCAGGTTTTGCCCCAAAGCGCACCTATTCAAGTTGTCTTGTAGTATGCGTGTCATTTCTGCCTTATCTTGGCTTCGTCAAGTACTGTGCGAAATGCCTTGCAAGCTCCGAAGCCAGAAATATGGCATAAACCATCCTCATCATTGTACAGTGTACAAAGGAAGCATTTTGGCTTCTCCGCGCAGTTTACGGCCTTGTGGTTTTCTCCGCCACATTTGTAGCAGCACCTGCTTCTGTCTGGTCCCACACACTGACGTGTTTAGTGTCCGAAACCAAGACATTTAAAGCAGCGGGTTACTTTTGCAACTGGGCGTATACTGCCAGAAGGCTGCTCGATTGCCTCGTGGTGTGGGTTTTGTCAGATTTACCTGTTTGATCTCCAGGCTGTTAGCGAATTTACGTTTGTGCTTCGCGGACGTCTCCCTCAGTAGAGATTTCATCTAAGTCGAGGATCTCGATCGTTATTATTGGTGATTTCTGATTTCATGATGGCTATTTTTTTTGTCCTTGATGAAATCAGCTCTCTTCGATTTTGCTACCGAGCCGTTCCATTGGCGATTGTTGGGAGCAATAGGTCTTCCACTTTTCGGAGGAACGTTTTTTGACTGTCCGTCTACTTCCATCTGGGCTGTTGTCGTACTCCCTGTAGCATTACTAGACAGCAGAGCCATAGGGTCCACCCCGATGTCCAAACGGTCACTTGATGACGACAAGTTCAGGCCCGTTTGCACACCTTCCCTCGCCGGCACTGAGGGATCCCTCCCCTGTGCGGTAAACGATGTTTGAAAGTTCTGTGACATTTCCATATCGTTTTTTGCTGGGTTTTGGTCCACTCCGAGTATTTTATTTCCTCGGTACCTGACATTTCTGCCGGGCATTCCCCTATCCGCCATCTGGGGAGGCGCCTGATGCGAGTCCCAGCAGACCGACACGGTGTGTGTGTGTGTGTGTGTGTGTGTGTGTATGTGTGTGTGTGTGTTGCGAATTTTTATTTTCCGTTCAAAATACATAAACAAAACAATCTATAGAAAATTTTAAATTTTGTTGATGGCCAGCGGTTCATCAGATCTGTGACCTGAATCTATTTTTGTAAGGAATGGGACACTGCCAAAAATTGTTATTAGTAATTTCTTAATAATTTTACTCTGTCAAAAGTTATTTAAGGTTAGAGTTCAATTGAAAAGAAATTTAGGGGGTTTTTAACTTTCTTAGTAAAACTACCAAACTGAATATCGTTGATGAAAAAAATCGAAAAAAAGTGATTTTTTTGAATTACTTTGAAATTTTCGGTCTGATCAATCAGCACGTGGTCTTGCGCATGCGTACCTTTTTGATTGGAGCACTCGGCTCGGCACAATAATCGAGGCAATAGTCATAATTATAGTTACTAATAGTAATCACGGAATTATTAGTAGATTAAAAAAAAAAATAAAATCACGCTTCTGTAGTTAGTCGAACGAAAAAATAAAAAATAAATAATAGTTAAAAAAACTAAAAAACACGCTTTTTATTGAAAACCAAACTAAAAAATGAATTTTAATAAATTTGAATTAAGAATAGTGTAAAAATTTTAACAAATCTAAATTAATAATAGTGTAAATAAGATAAAAATGTATTTTATTTTTAAAAAAGCGTGGGATGCTTTTTAAGATGTACAAATGATAATTCCTCTACTCATATCAATAAAATATTTATAACTATTGACACCATGGACCCCTCGCTTTTTTTACAAGAAAATACATTTTTTTTTTTATTTACACTATCATTAATTTATATTTATTAAAATTTTTTACACTATTCTTAATTCAAATTTATTTTCTATTTTTTAGTTTTGTTGCGTAATTATCAGCAATATTTGGACCATCACCCGCAACATTTTTGCAAGAGAAAAATGTTGTGGGTTTACTTTAAAAGTCCGCACTCTACCTCATCAGGTGCTGCGACTGACTCGCACCCTGATAGTCAGACTCCCGAAGTTGGTAGCCTGCTGCGCGCCAACCGCCACAATTACTCTACACGCGGTGGCTAGCTACACGTGCTCAGATTATTTATTTCAATGCTATAAAGTTATCCAGTGCAATCTCTGCAACTTATATCAGTCAATCAAGGATATTCAATCACAATTGGAAAGTCAGGTACATTGTTATCATCTCATTCTTCATATATATTTATCATTCATTCTTATTTTATTCATTAAATAATAATCGTTCAGAACTTAACCTCGCGATGACCTATCATGCCGGATATTATATATCACATTTATAATATCTCTTACATTTACATTTGTACAATAATTAACATTACACTCTGCAGTCACAAGGAATTAAGCTAGTACTCAATAATATTTCAATGGTCTATATGGCTCATCATTTAACAATTCAGTTATCATTTTTAATTTTTAGTCATACTTGGCTGAGGTGACATCATCACTAATCCACTCAGGTATGCCCATAATCTTACACTTCCTTTTCAGTTAAATTAATGTGATAATAATTGATTAATTAAACTCATGTTATCTAAATAATAAGGACAATAATTTATAATTTTGTTTAATCAAGTTCAATATCGACGCTCATAATTTACGGTGTATTAACGCTTGTGTACGGTGCCATGCAGTAATAATGACTCATCGATTATAATTTAAGTAATTAATAAACTTAATCATATTCTTGTGAAATAATTAAAATAAATAAAATCATAATTTAGTTTCCCTGGTTAAAAATACTGATTGAAAAAAATTGAAAAGCGGTCACTCCATGCAAACTGTATATCTATATATACAAACAAAAGAATTGAAATTATTGAAAAGAATTCGAATTTCATCATTTTTAATTCTTTTCAATCAATATTTTTGAGCAGGGTTAGTAATAATTATAATAATGTATTCAAGTGTTAATTGAACATATTATTATACTTATCATACTTTCGAGTATTAATTGTTGTTATTAGAACTCATATTTGTTGAATATAAACATCATGTTGACTATAAACAAAACGATTCTTCCTATTTTCATATAAAAAAAATTGCTGTATAAGGTAAAAGCCCCAATTATTGATGCTATGAGAGACAAAGTTATGATTTCATTTTTTTTAAGCTATCAAATATAAATATCGATGATTTTTGTTTGTGGTAATGTCTTCAGTAATGTTTTAACTAATCAATTTCTTTTTTTAAAATGATAATCAGTGATATTTACTAATTAATTTTAAATAATTAATTATATGATCTGGATACACCAATTATTGACGGGTTAAAAAACTGATTGATCTAATTATTGACGTACCGTAACCCCAATTATTGACGCCCCTACTGCACATGCGTCGAATCATTTGGTTATATTGTTATTTATCAAAAACTTGATATAAAGTAATCAATATTATTAAAGTTAATTAATAATAATTTCTATGAATGAATAATTATTATGAAAAATATAACAATTTATTTAAAAACTTATTTAACACTAAAACACGCCGAGTTATTTGACAGTTAAAAGTCTTGAATATAATCGCGTATATAACGTATTTTATACTTAAAAAAAAGGCGTCATAGCGCTGTCGACTGGCTGTCAATATGGGATTCACCATAAAAATTATGAACTAGTTATTGACTCCCATTATTTAAATATCATAAAGCATACAATTAATTTCGATTATTTAATTTTATAAATATTTCATGTATTGTTAATTAAAAAAAAAAAAAATAGATCATATAATTACATGAAAAAATTAATTTAAACTCGGCAGTTAAAAAAAATGCTTTTCTAACCAAAGTTGTTAAGAAAATAGACGCTCGTAAGCTGATTTGATGAACTGGTGCTAATTAATTAATTAGAATTTAATAAAAATTTATTTGATCGTTATTCTTATTACAGATAATTTAATATATTTAAAAATAATTTAGGGTGTCAATATTTAGACCCCCGTCAATAATTGGGGCTTTTATCTTAAATAGAATAAATTTTTTTATTCAATTAACGTACGCCTGATTTGAGCGCTTGATGACGTTTACGATTCGAACTCTAAATGGCTGTTTATCGACCGGCGCTTAGGAGACACCGACAATCAAAAAGTAGATTCCATTGTTTTTCCTGGACGTGTCGAAATGGGTGTGTTATAACGAAATAACGTAATGCGCAGCGAGAAACTCTGAAGAGTTTAGACTAAGCGTGATCTTTTACCATCATAAAAACTAGTCATATCAAAGTTCTATCTTGGAGCATGGATACCTCAAAACATCGTAATCCCGAAGTTATTATTAAAGAGTCGGAAAAAACCTTTTTTTTCGAAATCCGTGTTGAGTACGATATCTCACTAACGAATGAACCGATTCATATCTGCCGAACGGCATTCGACGTCATTTTTTAAAGTTTAAAGCTGATTAGGTTATGGAGACGATTGGTTTAGCAGCTCAAAAGTTTTTTCACAAAAAAACATTTAATTTTTGAGATTTTTCAAAACTTATCTGGTTAAATTTATGGGTTAGTTCAAATATATAAGGAAGTCTAAATTTTGCTAAGCCCTATCGGATGACGTGAATGTCGTTAAAATTGGTGGAGCCGTTTGAAAGTTATGAGGGGTTTACACACACACATACACACATATTGACATCATCGTGAAATTAGTCAGAATAGCTTTCTAGGACCTCAAAACGTTGAGATCTGATGAAAACTCGATCATGAAAGTCGGGGTGAAACCAATAACTTCCCAATTTTTTTTTTAATTTTCAATTTTCTTTGCGGGAAGTTAAAAATTTATATTGATTCAAGAAAAAAAAACTTGAACCAAGAAAATCATATTCAAGTATTCTATTGTTTTGTTCTAAGTAGAAAAAATCCATTGTATAATAATAAAACCACAGAAAACTCGATAAAATTACAACTGACTTGAGGAGCAAATCCTAAGATTTGAACCCATGCCTACCTAATCCGTTGTTTGGGAAGCCTAAAATCTGGGCCTCAGACCATTCGGCCAAAAAACTGGAATTTCAATTAGCTAATTGTATTAATTGATAATATTCAATCAAACCTTAATTTCTCAATCGGAAAGCTTAACGTGATAATTTCTTGTTGAAAGAATTGTCGCTCACCCCCCCCCCCTGTAAATGTTGCGTCACAACTGATTGAAGTACTGGGATTCATGTACGTGTTTACTATACCAATCATGAATTAATGATTGCACTTGGTTGCCATCATCTTTCAGCAGCATATATTCTGCATCTGGGGCATTCCACGCCAAATCGGACGGTTTCAAAAATTTGAATTTTAGATATTATCAATTTTTGTTTAATTTTTTAGTACCCCCAAAAGTGGCCTTCTGATAAATTTTGAGATTTTTTTATCACTGGTTCAAAAAATATTGAATTTAAAAAAAAACCGCTCGTTTTTTGTTTTTTTGCTCGTAACTTTCTTAACGGTCGAAATTAAAATTTTTTTTTTCAAAATTTTGTTTATAAATGCCATTTTCAGAAAATAATATAAAAAAATATTCAAATTATTTTTCATTGAGATTTTTAAATTCTAAGTTTTTAGTCGTGTTTTCCAAATTTCATGTATCCGTCGATTTTTTTGAAAATTTGCTATTGTGAACTTCTATCCATTCTTCAAATTTTAAGCCCGGTAATGGTCCTTGCATAATTACTATTTTTCATCGATTTTTAAAAGTTAAAAAATTTTTTTTCCGCTATAAATTACACTGGCACATAAAAAAAAAAAAAGTGGAATGTACTTTGAACCGGACCTACCTACCGACATCCATTTTGACCCGCTGAATCCGAATTTCAAGTCTGTTTGGCCCGATCACCCGTCAGTTTTGAGTAAAATGCAAAAAACCTCCAAAAAACGCATAAAACTGCAGTCACAGCAATGAAAAAATTTTTGTAGACCCAGATCACGTATGATATTTATGTATTTCAATTTACTGAATCTAAATCTAAAAGTTAATTAGCCCGGTGAGCCGTCCAAATTTGAAAAAAAATTAGGAAAACGATTGACCCTGAAGGCCATCCCTGCAACTTCCCGCTACTTTCGTAATTAAGTGCTCAAAATTGCACTTATTATGTTTTTGACCTCGAAGAGCTCAGTTTTAAAATTAAAAAAAATCTCAAAAAACCAAAAAAATCGGGATGATTGCTGTTACAAATATGAAAAAAAAATTTTATAAAACATGATTAAATACTTTTTTTATATTTTTTCACGCATAAAAATACAAGTTAAGAATCCGAAAATATAAAAAATTGTAATATCTATAAAAATGACGTATAACTAAAATGAAGAGAGCGATTTTCTCGAATTTTAAACTGTTCTTCGCTGGTTTCGAACTCTTTTGTTCTCAAACGATCTACGCAGTGGATTTTTCTTCCGTTTGTTATTATCTCTTGGTGTATCCTTTTTAAATGTCCATCAAAAAATCTGCCATCGAATTAATATTCCGATTTCCTTGATACCTAGTCTCCATTTCACGTATGTCTTTATGGAATCGTTCTCCCTGTTCTTCACTGTAGTCCCCAAGATTTTCAGGAAAGTGGTCAATGTGAGAATCCATAAAGTGTAGTTTGAAGTTCATTAAGCAACCTAAATTTTTGTAATTTGTCACCAATTCTTCTACTAACGTCCTGTAGTTTTCGCTTTTTTTATTTCCTAAAAAGCTGTGTGTGTGTGTGTGTGTGTGTGTGTGTATGTGTGTGTGCGTGTTTTTTTTTTTTTTTTTTTTTTTTTTCTATAGAGAAGCGAAAAAAAATCTTCCAAAGACACCGGATCATTGAAAGATGATGGTCAGTAGTGTGGAATTTTTACCCACTAAAAAAAAACTCCTCTCTCTTTCCCCGTGGATGGTACGAAGCTGACTGAATCGGAACCGCGTAAGCATTACTTCAATCCAGTCCATGTTGCGTCTCGCGACGACCTTGAAACGGGGATCCACCGCTCTCTTGGTCGCCCCTAAATTTATTTAGGGCGCCACTGGATTTTTCGCACAGTATCCAGAAACTGGACTAGAACATGGAGTGAAGACTCAGGGTCGTGAGATATTATTAGGAAGGATACAGAAATTATAAAAAGAAATTCATTTTAACAATTTATTTTATTTAACCAACCCTGATTACAATAAAACCCCTTACAAAATAATTAAACAAACTTATTCCCGCCTTCGCTGCGATTTCTATCATAATTGCTATTCCTGACAGTACCCTCATATGGAGCGTCTATACCGCGGTTTCTATCATACACGGAAAAAAAAAAATCCTATGAAAAATTACTATAGTATCATCGTAATCCAGGACTAGACTTTCAGTATCTCCATTTTTACGATGCTGCCGTCTACAGAATACAATTTGAATTATTGAAAATTACGATGTTATTTAGTAAATTTTTTTTCCGTAAGAGCAAGTGAATAAGGACGCATACTATATGTTTTAATAAAAGAGAGACAGAGTCTAGTAGTTTGCGACGCCACCACCGAAAGATGATCAACTACTGTATCGAGGGTCTTATTATGTGACTGAACAGAAACTTTAAACATTCCCTCCGATAGCGTGAGGGGATAAACCTTGGACTTGAGGCGGAGAGGAAACCGGGTTCGATTCCTGAATGATACAGAATTATTTTTTCGGTGACCTAAACTTCTTTTTAATTTGAGTGATAGAAATTTACGATGTTGCATCGTATAAATTACGATGTTTGAGCTCTGGCCTGGCACTGCAATGTCCTATACTAAAAATTACGATGTTTGCATTGTAATTTTTCGTACAATTTTCTTTCCGTGTAGTTACTATTCCCGACAGTACCCTCTTATGGAGCGTCTATACCGCGGTTTCTAGCTTACTACCGTTGTACCCCAAATCCGGCGTCTATACAACGGCTTCTAAGTGCACCCAGGAAGCAGAGGAGGATGCCATGAATCCCTAGGCTACACTACAATAATATTTTTCCACACACACCCACAATTTATTTATTTTTCCAACTTACACCTATTGCGCCCCCACCTGGGCGTCTATGCAAAGGACTCTAAGTGTGCCCAGGAAACAGAGGAAGATACCATGAATCCCTAGGCTACACTGCAATAATATTTTTCCACACACACCCACAATATATTTAAATTTCCAAACACACTAAATATTTCCCCGGATTTTACAAATTAAATTTTATAAATTTATTTCCCAATTTAACAAAAATTAATTTTCCAAAATTAAATGAAATCCGATTTAATACCTAGATCCATTTATTCCATTCATGGATTTACTAAATCCGAGTTCTAACTTATTTCATAAAATTCCTAATCCAATTTCAAATTAAAATCATTAACTAATTTATTGCCGTGGTCTTAATAATACAACAATAAATATTTAATTACAAGAGGTCTTCTTTCGTATCTTGAATTAATAGATTAAAATCTATTGACAGAGGTCTTAATAATCTGCCAACAATGTATTGTTACTTCCGAGATTTTACAAATTAATTATTACTGAATTTACTTAATTTATTTTATAAATTGTTTTTGTCAAATTATTTTACTTTGTCTAATTTATTTTACCAGAAATTATTAAATATCTTATTAGGTCGTTGTTAATTTAGTCCGAATTATTTTCCCAGAATTTAAGAATTATTTATTTAATTAAGAACTTAATTTTTATGAACTAAAAATTTATCAATTGATTTTATTCGATTCATTTTTACTAAATTATTTTACTTGTCCTTGAATAACTGAGTTTTATTTTACCTAAATTATTTCCTTTTACTTTATATTGTGTTTGCTTGTAAAACTTAGCATTTATTTTATTTTAACTGAGGATTATATTCTGCCTAGCAACACAGTAAGATTTTAGTCCCGATCTTGAGTGTCCTCTACTCAGCGCTTCGCGCGGGACAAGATGGCTGACGCTCTCGCTCGGTCTTGCGTCTCTGTCGCAAGTTTTTGGTGTAATTTTTTTCTCTGACGAATTTTTACAAGTTTCATTTTCTACTTTCAATTAAATCATTTACATTAACAATTTTAGTGATTTTGACTGATTCTATTTCTATTACAAACAATTTTATTTTAAGCAATTAAATTTTCATAACAATTTATTTTACTGATTTAAATTACTTTAACTTCAAATGATTTTACTAAAACGTTTTACTGGTTTTACTTTATGCAATTAATTAAATAAATTCACTTAAACTCAATTACCAAAGACAATATTTGTTTTACGTGGCACCAAAATCGTGAATTGACCAACCGAAATTATTCCTGGTAGAATCAATCCAGACTCTGCCTACGTAGTGAATTAATGAACCGAAATAATTCCTGGTTTCATTAATTAAATATTTAGTACTTTTATTTCTAACTTGTTCTTAAAATCATTCTTAATTTTATTCTGGTTTTTATTCTGGACTTTACTCGATTGTTCTTAAATTTATTCTGAATATTATGTTAAATAAATTCTTAATCATTTTCTGAATAACATTCTAAATATTTCTGATAAATAAATTCTAAATAAATAAATTTCAAATAATATTTCAAGTAAATTATAGTGACTAAATTCTTAAAGACATTCTAAAGATTTCTAGATAATATTCTTAATAATATTTTAAGTACATTCTAGTGACTAAATTCTTAAACTAATGATTGTGACCGAACGCGAAATGGCGATGACCTTCAGCCGACTTGAGTGCCTGGCTGACGTCGCACCACCGAGAGATTATTTAGACATAATATTTGTACCTGGAGTCAATGTCCCTAACTCTTGAAAAAACTTTTCCCTAAAACTTTCAACAAAAGCCCCTAAATTAAAAACAAAATCCCCTAAAACTAAAATTGAAATTATTTAAAAATTAGTCATATTATTTTTTGTTTATCAGTTTTTATTTTTTAAAAGGTTTTTTAATAGAAAATAAATTATTTTGTTTCTTTTTTTTAAACTTCCTTTAATAGACTATACATTATATTTTATATAAGTATTCATATTATGTAAATATTTATATCATATAAATAAATATATTTACTTTGCGTGTATTGTTAATAACAAATTAATAAATAAAAATTTCTTTATTATATAAAATCACATATTTAAATGAACTATATTGCATTCGTTATATTCAGCAGTTCTTGAAACTCTACATCACTTACTTTTTCAGTGTCGTTTTTAAAATCATACACGTGTACCGTAAATCTGCTCAGTATTTCCTTCGTGGGCACAAATAAAGTGCACTGTTCGTAATCTCATTTTAATGAAAATTTAACCATCATAATACTCTGAACCATTTCCAGTGCTAACTTGTTCCTTAATTTATCCTTTATCACAGCATATATGGAAAATGCTCTCTCAACATCAGCATTTGAAATGGGAGTAGTTAACAGTGCTAAAGCAAATTTAGAAACATTTTCAAATCTTCTATTACCGCCTGAATCACGATCCTCGTAAACTTCTGACCAAAATGATACTGTTTCATTCGTATTATCCCACTATTTATGAGATAACATGTTCCATTCTTTGATAATATTATCTTTTTATCCATACAATGATTCCCTAGTGAATTGTTCCAACAATTTGGATAAATCAGGTTTTCTCTGTGATGTAGCGTAAGTCGGTGTCAAGACATTCATTGATTTCAATATAGAAATATTCATAGGCTTTACACCGAGCTCGAATATTACACGGAAAAAAGAAAACTCGAAAAATTACAGTATAAAATGTAAAATCGGTCCCGCCGTAATCAAAACTAGAAAAATTATAGTTTGAAATAACACTTTTCTAAATTCGATTTTTTAATTTAATATTCAAAGCTTTCAATGTAAATATTACATTTTACAATGTAATTTTTATAAAATTTGTAATAATTACATTATAAACTGTAATTTTTCCAGTTTTCATCACGAAGCGCCACGTTGCATTATATACTGTAATTTTTCGAGTTTTTTTTTTCCGTGTAGATATTTCCTTTGATGGCACTGATTTAGCTGCTTGATCAAAGTTGTATCCAAAAAAAACTGATGATGTATGCATTAGATAGTCTTGAAATTTAAAATTAACTAGATCGTCGTCCTTAATTTTCTGCAGTTGAGATGGAACCACAGTTTTCTGCAGAATACTCATATAACAAAAATAAGTCTTCTAGCAGTTTAAGGTAGTGCCCTCGCGACTTCCGTCGTCAAAAGTTTGTGCTAGAGTGTATGGTACATATACTTTAGAGTCATTATTGACAAGCCTAAAACTTTTTGCTGTTTATGTACTTATTTTAGCCAATCACAAACGAGAAACTGATCGTTTGAAAAGTCTGGCAACACTGCGTGAGCGTTAAGATATTTTATAGTGGTTATACTGTAGTGTTTTGGACTAACTGTAGATTAACCTCTGTTTTGACACATGCGTTTATTTATTTATTTACATACATTTATTCGGAAATATAATTACAATGTCTGAAAAATTGACTTATAAAGGACGATTCATAAAAAACGTCCTTGAAAAACGACAGAAATCACTAGCAAATATGCAAATAACAAATAGAAAAAATAATTGACAATATTGTTTTGTTTTTTCAGAAAAATCAGTAATTGAATTTTTTATGTTGATGTATTTACGGATTTTAAATTTTAGTATTTTTTTTATTATTTCATCTGACTATTATTTTTATAACTTATGAAAGATTAATATATATTATTATATTCAACTTATTAACTTTTTGAATTTTTATAAATATAGAAAAATACTTATTTTCATAAAATAATCATTGTTACTTTTTTTAAATAAATAAAATTAATAACTATAATGTTACACTTAAAGTAAATTAAACTTTTCAAATTTTTCAGCGCATGCGCGTCTCATATTTTTCGCGGCTCACAAAACTTGCGTTGTTGCCACAGTTTTATTAACGTATCCCTCCTCGGATAAAGTCTGGTAAATTTTTCATTACTTATTAATAAATATCTCTGAAACTGTGTGGTAATTATCAATGAAATTATTTTTAAAAAATTGTTTAGTTGTTAGTTAACGTTACTCTAGTTTTTTAAAAGAATCCTAAGAAAAGTTTCTGAGATATAAAAATGTTTGTAGGTAAACTTTTCGATATCCCGTATACCGCAATGTAAAAGAGCGTTCAAAACTCAAACTTTGAAATTAAATATCTCTGAAACTAAATGGTCAAAAATTTTCAAATTGCGCCAATCGACGCAGAATTATATGAATATTAATCTGCCGAAGTTAAAAAAAAATCCTAAGAAAACGACTCTGGCGAGGGTACTACCTTAAATATTTCAACGTTACTACTTTGAAATAGCTTATTTAAATTAGTTAATAATTCTAAATTTGAATGCAAAAAAATCATAAATAATTTATACGCTGGACAAACCATAATATCATATAAGTACTGTGCTTGTAAACATTTGTCATTATTTTTAGCTAATTCAAATAGTAGTTTTAACTCTTCCCATTGCTCTAAAATAGTATTAATTGCAGAGTATCTAGCCAACCACCGAGTCCCGCTCAGACCAGCAATTTTTTTCGGATCCTTTTTAGCTTCATCACCATTCATGACTTCATAAAGTTTTTTATATTCATCCTTACGCTTTGGACTATTGGAAAACCAATTGTGAGCTTCTCTGACAAGATATTCTAGTTGGCTAGGTAATGTTTCTGCAGCTTTTTCAGCGCAAAAATGGAGAGAGTAACAGATACATTTGATAATTACAATATCAGGTACTTCTTGTTTCAAAAGCGATGAAACAGAATGGTTCACACCGACCATCACATTTGCACCATCAACTCCAATACCGACTAAATTTTTTAAAGAAAGTCCATCAGCTTCTAATTGTAATTTTAAAGCCGAATGAATACCATTAGCAGTTGCGTCAACTATTTTTACAATACGATAAAATGTAGTCGATAATTTTTTCTTTTTAAAAGAAAAATATCGTACCATTATGCATAGAATTTTTTCAGTCGATTTATCAGTGCTTTCATCAATAATTAGTGAGTAGGGAGATTCCTTCATATCATTCACTAAGTCTTCGAGCATACACGGGCCTAAAATATTTTTTATAAGTGCTGCACACTTGGTTCGATGCAATTTCATCTTACTAAAAACATCCGAATCCGGTTCAATTTTTTTCAACAATTCTGTCAAGTGATCAACTGTGATAATTGATGTATGTTCTGCTATAAAAGCGGCTAGTTGAAGTTCAGCAACTTTAACTTTATTGTTAGGAGGTTTTATCACGTTTATTGGACGACATAATTTTGCTTGTTTATCTTTATCAACAGCATTTTTATGTTTAATTGATATCGCATGCTTGCCTAAATCTTTTTTATGTGCTACTAAAATAGTACGGCAATATTTACAATAAGCTTTTTGACTGTTACCAGTAGGATCAGGAGCTATCCAATCTTAAACAATATTGAAAAAAAGTATTGTTAATAAAAAAAAATCTTTTAATTGTGTAACTAAATAAAACATACTTAAGATTATAGAAAATGCTTTAAAAATTATCAAAAATATAACAAACTAACCTTTTAAGTTTTCGTCTTGTTCCCATTACTTCGAATATTTTTGAGCGTATTTTTTTTCTTTAAAACAATTTGTTTTATTGCTCATATCAACTATTTGTGTTATAATAAAGCTGCAATTATTATATACGATATATTTAACAAGTAAAACTTGATTCTTACTAGACTATAGGGATGGGCGATATACATCGATGTTTCGACTATCGATGTTTTTTCGGGGAAACATCGATTTTTTTGGTCGATTTTTTTTTAAATCGAAACATCGATGGTCGATGTAAAAAAATGAACCATCGACATTGAAATAAATTTCTACTAGAAATTTTTTAGCGGGCGCTAAAAATTAAAAAAAAAATCTCAAAATACCAAAAAAATCGGAAAAATTACAGTTATCAATATGGGAAAAAAATCTATTAAACACGATTGTTAATAACTCGAGTGCATTTTCATAGCTGGAATATGATCTTAGAATTGAAAAATTGACAAAATTTTAAAATTTTTTAAAAATAGCATGTAAAGAATAATAAGAAGAATAATACACTGCTACCTTTAAGCACTCTTTTATTGTATCCAGTATTCGTCTATGGCAAGAATTACCGAGTGATATTATTAACTCCCATTCCCTTGAGAGTTTCAAAAATAAAGCATTCAAATTTTTTCTCAATCTTGAAGTATCAAACAGTTTGTAATCCTATTAAATATTTTCAGTTTGACTTGTTTTAAGTTACTAATATGTCATTCATAAGTTATTGTATCACATCTTATTATACTGTTTCTGTCTTATTACTTAATTACATTTATTGTTATAATTCATTAATTATACTAGACACTGTACAATTTTCCATCCGGCTATAAGCCTTGGCATATAAATCTAATAAATAAATAAAATAAATAAAGAGAAGATACGAAAACATATTTTTGAATTTCAGACTGTCGTTCGATTGTATCGGATTTTTTTAATCTTTAAATGACGTACGCAGTGTTTAATAGATTTTTTTCTCTTATTTATAACTTTAATTTTCCCGATTTTTTTGGTTTTTGAGATTTTTTTAACTTCCCGCTAAGAAAATTGAAGATTTTGAAAAATCGGGAAGTTATTGTTTTCACCCCGTTTTGCAAAAATCGAGTTTCCATCAGATCTCGACGTTTTGAGGTCATAGGAAGCTTCCCTGACTACCCCCGCGATGTTGTCACTGTGTGTGTGTGTGTGTGTGTGTGTTTTGTTTTTTTTTTTTTAGGGGGGGGGAATCCTTTTTACGGATTCTAGGCATAGCTGTTTGGCCTGGATATGTGGCGACTCGACGCAGCGTCATACTAAAACTCGACACTAACGCCCCTACCCACTAAACCCTAAACCCCTTTTCCTTCTTTCCTCTAATCCCTCATGGAAACCGCCGTCAGGCATTACTTCGTGAAGGGAGGATCTAGCTACTGCTCTTCCTTCTGGTGGCTAAGGTGTTAACTACCTTCCTTCTATCTTCTGCTATTTTCTCTTTTTCTTTCGGTGGAACGCAAGTCTTTAAGGACTTCTGTTGCAAACGTGTTGGTAGCGTTCCAGACAGCTTCTGATGACAGCATTGCTGCTACAATTGTCTCTGGTTGGATTTTCCTCTTCAGGATATTCTCCAGCTCATCTCGCTGTGGGTAAAAACGTGGGCACTCAAAGAAAACGTGCTCTGCATCTTCATTGACTCTTGAGCAGGACGGGCACTCCGGGGAATCACCATGCTTGAAGCGGTGGAGATACGCCCGGAAACAGCCGTGTCCTGATAACATCTGTGTAAGATAATAGTTGACCTCACCGTGACTCCGGTTCAGCCAAACGTTGATCCTTGGTATGAGACGATGCGTCCACCTACCCTTCACTGTGGCATCCCACTGTAGTTGCCATCTACTTATGCTCCTCTGCCGCTCTTCTGTTCCAAGCTCCTCAGCGCTTAGTGTGGTCGACTTCTTTCGTTGGTAAAGGATCCGTCTTTCCTCAGCTAAGACTCTGAGAGGCAAAGTTCCGGAGATGACACACACTGCTTCCATAGATATTGTGCGGAAGGCACTTGCTACTCTTAAGGCACTCAGACGGTAGACTGGTCCAGCCTTTCTCCATGATTCTTGCTTTTCTAGTGCGTCCGCCCAGATAGATATTCCGTAAGTGAGCACTGATGTGACTACAGATGATAGTAGTAGTCTTCTGCTCTGCTTTGGGCCTCCGACGTTTGGCATCAGTCGTGCTAAGCTAGCTACCACTGCTGATGCTTTTGCACTCACGTGTTCGACTTGCTGCTTAAAGTTGAGTCGGGCATCAAGCATCACTCCCAGATATCGGATATATGGTTGTGATGTGATTTCTTGTTTTCCGACTTTCAGTTTTATGGTCTCTATCACTTTTCTGCTGGTAATAAGCACAGCCTCAGTCTTCTGTTTAGCCAGTTGTAGATTCATTGAATCCATCCACCGGTTAACTTTCTCAAAGGTGATACCGAACATGTGGTTTATCTCATCTAGGTGTTTCGCAACGATTACGACAGCTACATCGTCTGCATATGCAACAAGCTTGACACTTCTTGGAAGAGTCAGTCTCAGCAGGCCATCATACATGACATTCCACAGAAGTGGACCCAGAACAGAACCCTGGGGTACACCTCCGGTAATATCATACTCTTTTGGACCATTGTTCGTGTCGTATCTCAGGATTCTGTCTGTGAAGTAGCTAGCCACTATCCTACGTAGGTATCCTGGTACGTTTTTCTCTTCCAAGGCTTGCATAATGCAGTCCCAGTTGGCGGAGTTGAAGGCATTTTTGATGTCCAGAGTGGCCACCAGGCAGTACTTCTTCGCTCCACCCTTCCATCTGATCCCTTCGATTGCCTCCTTGGCCGTTGCAACAACCAAGTTGATTGCGTCCAGGGTTGATCGTCCTTTCCGAAAACCATACTGGTTATCTGCCAGGAGTGGATCGACAACTGCTTCTATTCTTTGGTGGATTATACGCTCAAGTATCTTACCTGTCGTGTCTAACATACAAAGTGGTCGATAAGATGACGGTTCTTCTGGTGGCTTTTTCCCTTTTGGAAGTAGTACTAGTCGTTGCTGCTTCCACTTCCGAGGGAAAATCCCGTCCTTGAGGCATGTGTCGTAGACGTCCAGGAACAATGATGGCACTGCTTTTATAGTTGTTTTTAAAGCAATATTGGGGACCCCGTCCAATCCCGGCGCTTTATTGTTCCCTACACGATTACAAGCCTCCATCAGTTCTCCCTCCGTGACAGATGGAATGTCATCCATTTCATTCTGCGCTAATAGGTCGTTAAACTTGCTTTGTTCGGGGAACAACGCGTTTACGATCTTCTCTAGGAGTTGAGGACACGTGGGTGATGGCATTAGCTGGTTTTTAAGATGGGTCATGACCACCTGTGTGTGTGTGTGTGTGTGTGTGTGTGTGTGTGTGTGTGTGTGTGTATGTGACTATGTGACTCGCTTATAACTTTTGAACGACTAAACCGATCGGAATCTACTAAACGGCGTTCTAAAGAGTTCCCTCAAACTTAGATTTCCTGCGAATTTGAACCGATTCGGACCAATAGATTTTGAGAAATTTTAAAAAATCTAAAAAAAATGAGAAAAAAGTAGTTTTTTTGGAATAACTTTTAAACGGCTTTATCGATCAACTTCAAAAACTAATCCAACATTAAACTTGAAAAACCACACCGATCGTCGCTAATTCGGTCAAAATCGGTTGATTCGTTCGAGAGATATCGTGAACGAAAGAAAACCGAAAAAAGTGTTTTTTTTGACATAACTTCGTCATTTATTCTCGGATCGTTTTTGATGATGAAAAATAATTTTTAAAACTTAAAAACCGCGTCGACCGCCGCCAAGAACGTAGAAATCGGTTGATTGGTTCGAGAGATATCCTCGATAAAATATTTGGAAACAAGTGTTTTTTTAACATAACTCTGACGTTTTTTGGAATAACTTTTAAACGGATGCACTGATCAATTTAAAAAACTAATCAGCTATTAGCATGAAAAAATTACGTCGATCGCCGTCAAGCCGGTCAAAATTGGTCAATTCGTTCAAGAGATATCATAAACGAAAGAAAACCGAAAAAAGTGTTTTTTTGGAATTACTTCAAATTTCCTAATTTCATCAATTCAAACTTGAAGATTCGTCATGAAACTAAAAAAATTGCGTCAAATGCTGCCAACCACGTAGCAATCGGTTGATTCATTCAAACGTTAGTGCGGTTTGAAAATTAAAAAAATATTGTTCTATTGACCCGACTAGAAATTTTAATGTAAGACCTATTGGGCCCTCGTTGGGTTTCCTAATAGGGACCCCACATGGGGATGTCACGCAAAGTCCTATGCGTCCCTCATTGGGCAATCCCTCTCAGGTCCCAATGGGGAAATCCCCATCAGAGCCCAATCTAAATTTTGAAAGAAAAAATATTGTGATTCTCGAAAAGATTAAAAATAATTTAGAACCATATACTCATATTATATTATGATCACGTTAGTGATTTTAATTTGAATTGAAATGAAATCGTTGATAGAAAAAATCCTTGTCGTGAGTTGGGCTCGAACTTGCGTCCTTAGGGTCCTCAGTCCTTGACGTTACCACTGGTCCAAGCAGGAGCGCTGATGAGAAAATTTCCTATCTCGTATACATGAACTTTACCGGTTGACTGAGACATTATTCATGTTATGTTCAAGCTTTAAGAAATTGTTTTTTTTTTTTTTTTATTTATCCACTTTACTGACGTGAAAATAAAATTTTTGTATAAATTAAATAAAAAATTTAAAAATAAAAAAAAAAACGACTGAACAATGTAAAAAAATTGAAAAAATCAAAAATAAAATTCCTTAAAAATGTCCGATTAAATTTGGAATTCCCCTTATACTAATACAAAATTTTTTTTTTTTTTGAAAATTAAAATTTTTTTGAAATGCAAGTTATTTTTTAAAATTTTATTATATGGATAAAAATTTAATTATGAAAAAGTTTAATTTTTTTTACAATATAAATTCTTTTGCAAATGTGAATCCTCAAAAGTTGGATATTTTTCAAAAATCGAATTTCTACATACTAATAATAAAAATTATCTTCATATAAAATTTTTTTTATACTGAGAAGAAAAAATTCGGAGTATGAATCTTGTTTCAGCAACATCAAAATGAATTTCAGTCTAAAAACTCACACAGAAAGAAAAATTTCTTGACTGGAGAACAAAATTCTTGGCTCAAGAAAATTTTCGGGTGTCTGAAAGAAGACCGAAGTTGTGTTGGCCGAAGTAAAAATTTTTCTTGAAATTCTATTCTCGGTGGAAGTAATTTTTTCTTAATTCAAATTATTATAAGTACTTGATACAATAAATTTTTATATTTGATCAAGATTTTTAGGTCCTTTAGAAAAGCAGTGCTACCTACTTCAGCTGAGAAAAAAATTTTCTCACTTTGAGACAATTTTTCTCTTGAATATTTGATACCCATTTTATATTATTTTAGCGTGCAATTATACATATTAAATGAAAAAAAAAAGATTCAATATTATATGATCTTCCCATTTGACATGTTGATCAATAAAAATATTAATGAAAATTTACTTCTATCGAGATATTTAATTTTTTGGAGCAAGAGAGAAATTTTCTCAAGATAAGAAAATTTACTTCTATCAAGAACTAAATTTTTTGGAGCAAGAGACTAAATTTTTTCAAAACAACAAGATTTTCTTAACTTAAATAAATTTTCTTGGGTCAAGATACTTATTTCTTTAATAAGCAAGGAAATTAATTTTATTGGAATAAGTGAAATTTCTTGTGCCAAAAAAATTTTTCTTTTCGCTCAAGAAAATAATTAGGAAGAAAAATATTTTCTTGGCTTAAGTGAACCTTTTTTTCTGTGGAGTAATTGAATTTAATCTTGAATTGATCCCAAATTAATCTGGAATAACTCCGCTAAAAAAACTTCGGATTCACTCTATACGCGAATCGTTTAATTACTTTACTCCAAAACTCCGAGTGAAGGGATTAAATTTTAATTTGGATTAAGATTTACTCCAAATTCATCCCGATTTTTTAGAATGTATTTTTAATCTCGTAAAATTAAATTTTTCAAAATATAATGTTGGAAGTAACGCCTAACCGTCTTACCCCATGAGTAGTGGGGAGGTCATGTGATGTCATGATCCCTGCTTGAGTTGAGATTAGAAAACTGTACCACCACTTACTTCCGATTAAGTTTTGGTAATGTGCGGATGCACATATTAATAAATACTCTTAACTATTAATTGTTATTGTTTATTTAAAAGGCCCTACCTAATTCTAACAGGTTATGGGCCTAGCACGCTTCCACTGCGCTAAATTAATAAATTAAAACTTTCAAAATTTTAAGCAATAAATAATTATTACGTTTAATAAGAAACTTTGAAGTTCTCGAGAACATAAGTGACTAGCGTGAGGTGAACTGTTTAAGTGAACTGAAGTGAATAATCAAGATTTGAATTTTTGAACAATTCAAGTTTTGAAAAATTGTAGAAATGTCAGAAGAAGCGTCTTCTGTTGGAAAGTTTGACCATGACAACGGTCAACGTAAGTAATATGAAAGAAAATTTTTTTTTATATTTGAGATGTGTCAGAATATTTAAGAGATGAGCATGAATTTTTGAGAAGCAAAAAATACGTACGTAATTTTAAAATTTTAAATTAATAAATTTGACAGAATTTTTATTTGTTAACAAGGAAGGAATATTGTAATATTCCTTGCCTGTTAAAATGTTCATGTTACATGTTGTATATATACAAGTGTTATATATAGAAGTGTTAAAACCAAGTTTTATTACTTTTGAGAACTATGTAACCTGAAACGTTACACATGGAGCCAAGCGTACATGGTAACAGCATCGAACAATCGTTAGGTTGTTGGATATTTTGAAAAGACTGAGATGCGCCTTTGTTACTCAATGTTTATTTTGAGAAAAATATTGAGAGTGACTTCATACGTTTATACGTTTATGAAGATTAAAACTGGTTTAAATAGAAATTTAAACCAACGTTTAAATATTTAACTTGTATCCAAATAGATGCGGTTTATTTATCAGATTAAATTCTGAAAAGTTAAATTGATTTAACGAAATTTTATACTTATGTATAAAAATAAATTTTAATTGTATAGAGTTACAATTCTTAATTGTGTGCACACAAATAAATAAAAATATTAATAGCTATATATTTATCTGCAGAAATTGGAGACGAGGAATTATTTAAAAAATTCTTGGAAAGATACAAAAAAGTTTTTCAATTTGAACAAAACCATCCTGGAGAGGAAATATCACTAAGTATTAGTGGTGAGAGAGTGTTATTTCATGTTGATACGCGTGAGGTACCTTATCAAGCAGGTTGGTTGAAAATCATAAATTTTGTGTACATAAAAATATTGAGAATTAATCCAGTTATTTGGATTTTCTCACTTAAGGTCATCTAATTCAAAATTAATTTTTGACAATAATGAACAGTAATTAACTTGTATGTTGTTCGAAATATAAATACAAGGTTTTACTTTGTGATTCATGCTTAGTGATGGATGCTGTGCATTCATTTACTTCTTGAATTACTGAAGTGGTTGTATGTATGATCTTGTATTCGGATTATATATATTACTGCTTGCTTTAACCTGGCCATACTTGTTGTTCAGTCAACCAGGCTTAAGGCATAGCTCCTAATATAAGAATATTATTAATTAAAAATTAATTCGTTTAACAGATAAAAGCAATATAAACGAGGACGAGTGGAGAGCCGCTATTAAGTGGATTGAGAAACAAGAAGGAGATGGTCCTTGAGTAGTCTCACCAGGAGATGATGACCAAAAATCTGTGTCTCAGGAAGATGAGGAGACATTATTAAGAGATGCGATTGAGAGTGGAGATGAGGCCGAGAGAGAGAGATGCGAGAAAAAGAGATGTGACAAGGAAAGTACTCTGTTAAACAAAACAGACTTATCCCAAGGAGGTAAATCTTTACCATCAATTAAATTTATAGAATCAGATAATCTTAAT
Organism: Cotesia glomerata; assembly: GCF_020080835.1. Taxonomy (NCBI): domain Eukaryota; kingdom Metazoa; phylum Arthropoda; class Insecta; order Hymenoptera; family Braconidae; genus Cotesia; species Cotesia glomerata. The sequence continues at coordinate 590,805 of NC_058167.1, read as the reverse complement.
TATAAAATTAAATCAAAACATTTTTCCGTTTCTAATATAGTTGCAAAAAATAATGAAATTAAAGCACTACGTGGTACCGCTTCACAAATTGTGGAGAGTAATACTAGTAAAGACGAAGTGTTATCTCTGGTGAGGCAATTTTGCGAATCCTCTACCAATATGATGAAGCAATGCCAGGAATCTCTGTTAGGTGCTCAGGCAGCTGTTGCTAAAATGGAAAAAATTCAAGTTTTGATTATTGACGAGTTCAATAAACAAAAAGATGTTTTTGTTAAACAAACAAAAACCCTTGAAGACAAAAATAATGAGATCCGTAAGCAAATAAAAGATGTGAATAATGAATGCAGTAAAATCCATGAGCATTATCAAAAATTAGTTGATAGAGATGAGAGCAGATCGAACGGTGGTACTTCTAGTAGCGAACTTGGAGAATTGAAAAATCAAGTCTCTAAATTAGTACAACAAGAATTAAAAAAAATTAAAAGTAGATAGAAGTGTTAGCGAATTTCAAAATTCTGACAGTTTAGCAAATAAAATTAAAGAAACATTAAAAGTAGAAATTGTTAGTAAAGATGGGGGTATGAAACGAGATTATAAACTTACACCAAATACAAAATTTGAACATTTTTATGATTTTTTTACATCAGAATTAAGAGCACATGAATTACTGTATGTAATTGATTCGACTAGTGCTCAGCGTAGAGATCTTGATACTGATATTATTGAAAAACATAAATTCAAAGTTCGAGACATTTTAATTAATCATTTAGATCATAAGTATCATTCTCAAGTTATTGGAATAAAAGATCCGGTAGAACTTTTAAATACAATTAAAGACCTTAAGAAAACTGAAAGTAACAATTCTTCAAGTACACTCAGAAGACTATTACCTAATATGCAATATTATCCAAATAAAGAAAAAGCTTCAGATTTTATTGAAAAATTTGAAGATGTGGTTAGAAATTACGAAAATTTGTCTGGGATTAAGCCACTGTCAGAACTTGAAAAGAAAGACGCATTTTATAGTGCTATTATGACCACCGTTCCTGATGTTCAATCAGTTGAATTCATGACAATGTCTTCAACTAGTCAAGGGCTTAGTTATGAAAAATTAAAACTTTTCATATTACAAGCAGAAGCTAATAAAAATCATGCAACAGCGTCTGAGACCACAGGAACTGTAATGCAAGCTCATCAAGGACGTGATTGCTCAGACAGATGTTATGAGTGTGATGATCTGTTATGAGTGTGAGAGGGACAGGACTGAAAAAATGTTATGGGTGTGGGCAAGTGACCAACCATAAAGCAGCCGACTGTCCTTTAAAGAAAACAAAACAATCACATGGTGAGAGAGGTAGAGGGTGTAGCCGTGGTTTCGCCAGAGGATGTTCTAACGCTATGAGAAGGTCGAAAGTTTTTCAAAATATCGGAAGACAAAATTGGAAACGGAAGAATAATAATGAGAGAGGCGGAGATGCGAAAAGATTTAAACCCAGTCGAGGAAGAGGAGGTTATAAAAATTTCCGAAACAATGATAAGAGGATTCAACAGAAGTCAAAGAAGAAAGACGTAGGTGCGAATTTCACTGAAACTAAACAAGATAAAGGTAAGATGTCTTTTGAGAATCTTCCAATTAATCATAGTCAGTATTATTTACAACAGTCCGATCTTGATGATAACAGTTGCAAATTTAAAGATGTTTCTGAACAAAGTAAAATATTTACAAAATTTCTTACTGATTCGGGTGCAACAGAACATTTAACTAATAGTAAAATAATATTTAAATCCTTTGATGAATCAGATCACGGTAAAATTAGATGCGCTAATAAAAACGAATCCGCAGATTTGAAAACGGAGGGAGCGGGTAAAGTCGAGTTTTTATTAAATAATAATAAATCGATCGAATTAGAAAATGTTATATACACGGAAATAAAATTGAAGGAGTTTTTACTAATTTACTATTGTAATTTTTACTAAATAAAAGAGTAACGGTGGACTATACTTCTTATTTAGTAATTTTTACGATCTACTATTGTAAATTTTATCCAACAAATAAGACAAGCAAGAGTCTTAAAAAGTCGAATACTATAGAGCAAATTATACAATATGTGTTTGTGAACTTTACCATTCAACTATTGTAAAAATTCACAGTTGGTTTTTTTAAAAGAAATATTAGGGAGGGAGAGATGAAGGTTGAACTAATTGGTACCTGTACAGTAATCGAAAAAAGAAACCGACATTTTCGTGCTATCTGGGAATCGAACCCAGAACTCTGTGTTGGCAGCCAGAGACTCTCCCTCTACGCTATCTGAGGTAAACTAAGACACATATCCTTTAACATTTACATAAACTCGGAGTCTAGCGCTGTGCACGGCCATCACTCACACTAATTGAGAAACATTCCAATTCAACTATTGTAAAATTTGCTATAGTTCTATTGGAAAGATACAGAGGCAGCACTGGAAATTTTCATCTCTTACTTTTTACAATAGTAATATCGTATTTTTTCATGAATAAATAGTATTTTTTCTTCTAAAATATTTGAAAATTAATAGTAATCAAAGTATAGTCCAGCTTTACAATAGTTGTATCGTAAATTTTCCCAGAAATTTTTTCCCGTGTATGCAGAAGCTTTGTCCGAAAATTTATTATCACTTAGAAAATTTGCAGAAATGGGATTTAGTATTTATCTAGACAATAAAGAAATTGACATTTTTGATCCTGTTTCAAATGAATCATTTATTACTGGAGTTTATAACAAACCTTATTGGACAATAGAATTTGAAATTAATAATAGTCAGAGTAATGATGGGAATAGCTTTATAAATAGAAAAATAATTGCAAATCTAACTTCAGATAGATCGGATGGTTGTAATGAAATAAGATATAAAACGAGGAGTGTGACTGCGAAAGAAATTTTAGAGAAGAGTGAAAATTCAAACGCAGTCGAACAGGTACAAGATGAGATTAAAAACGATATTGATTCTAGTAGTGATAATGAATGTAATGATAATGAAAGAGATGAGTTACTAGTAGAAAAGTTACATGTAGATAATAATTCCTTGGTTGTAGAATCTGAAAAGGTAAAATCCGTAGTAGAGAGTGAAAATAAATTTGTTTATGAAAATTCAAACTTTGACACGTCTATCTGGGAAAGAAAATTTCATGATATAGATGAATTACCCATTGTTGAATTATCAGAGAAAGAGTCTCCATTCGATGAAAACTACAAAAGTTTTGCTAAAAATAAAAAGGCTATGCTTTGGCATGTAAGGTTGGGTCATGCGTCTATTAGTTATTTAAAAGCTCTTCAGAGTAAATTTCCAGAAAATGCAAATCTTAGAACCGCGATTTTCGATGATACTATTTTAGATTGCGAAGTATGTATGGTTGCGAAATTCAATAAAAAATTATTCAACTCAACACGTCGACGGGCAACTGAACCTCTTCAAATAATTCATTCTAATACTATGGGGCCTATAAGTCCAATATCTCATCCAAAAGGATATAAATTCATTTCATTTTTTGTAGATGATTATTCTAGACTATCAATGGCATATCCAATGAAAGCAAAAAATGAAACGGGTCACTGTTTTGAGGCGTTTGTAAGAAGCGCAAGAAATTTGTTAGGTAGAGACGCGAAAGTATGCTATTTACGTACAGATCAGGGTACTGAGTATACAGGGGGATACACGCTCAAGGTGTTAAAAACTCTAGAGGCAGGACAACAATTAGCAAGTCTTAATACACCTGAACACAACGGGGTAGCCGAAAGGTTCAATCAAACGATACAAAAGAAAGTGAGAGCCTACATGTATGATGCGAAATTACCTGAAAATATGTGAGATCTTGCTTTAAGTGCTGCTGTATATGCTTACAACCGAACACCTCACAAGTCTAATGATATGATAACACCTCTACAAAGGTTTGCACCGAATCACAATTTTGACATTAATCAATTGAGACGTTTTGGTTGCGTAGCATATATTAAAGTACAAAGAAAAACTGGTCCTAAGTTTAGATTTGAAGGGAGACGCGTAATTTTGGTAGGATATACACCTACTGGTTATCAGTTCCTGAAACCAGAAGAAGGGAAGTTTTATGAAAGTAGAAATGCTCGTTTTAATGAAAAACTGGTGTATGGTGATAAGTATGAAAAAAATGGTGTGAAAGGTTGGCCGGTTGAAAAATTATCAGTTAATAAAGAGAAGTGGTTTGTTGAATTTAATAAAGATGAGTTAGAATTCTTAAAACCGGAGGGAGAGACGAAAAGAAAGAGAGGATGACCGAAGAAACAGCAAAATTGTTTAACAGATGCGAAAATTAATAACGGGAACTCAATTAAAGATAATAGTTTTTCGGAAATAATTGATGTAAACGATAAAATTGATGCTAACTTAGTTTTTGGTGAGAGAATAGATTGGGGGACGAGTGAAACCCAGGATAAAATTTGTCATGCAATGTTAGCGGGTATTCAACAAGATCCAATATCTTTTAAAGATGCTATGGAATCAAAAGAACGGGGATTTTGGCAAAATGCTGTGAGAGATGAGCTTGATTCTATGAATAAAAATAGTGTGTGGACATTAGTTGACCGACCTATTAAAATGAAAAACGGTAAAAGATTAAATATCATAGACTCTAGGTGGGTTTTCAAAAAGAAAATTGAAAATGACAATCAAATTAAATACAAAGCGCGATTAGTGATTCGAGGTTTTAAAGATAATAATAATTATGGTCTCAGAGAAACCTATGCCCCTGTATCTCGATTGCCTTTGATTAGATCTGCTTTTGCTATAATTAATAAATATGATTTAGAGACTTGTTATTTTGATGTAAAAACTGCATTTTTAAATGGCATTATAGATGAGGAAATTTATATGAAAATCCCAGAGGGTGTGAATGTTACACAAGAAATTAAGGAAACTATGGTGTGTAAATTAGAACGAGCTCTGTATGGTTTACGGATTAGTCCTAAAAAATGGAATGAGAGATTTACTGATGTGGCATTGAGTGTAGGATTAAAAAATCATGAAATTGAGCCATGTTTATTTATTTGGAGTGAAAATGGAAAAATTCTTATTTTAATACTATACGTTGATGATATTATCTTAGCTTCTAACGACAAATCTAAAATGGTTGAAATAAAATTAAAACTTAAAAAGGAATTTGAGATGAGTGATTTGGGTGAACCAAAAGAATTTCTGGGAATTTCAATACATCGAGATAGACAAAGTCGAGAAATCATTCTTAGTCAGGAAAAGTATATAAGTAGAATCTTAGAAAAATTTAATTTTAGTGATATGAGTCCACAGAGAACGCCTATGGTTACCACTCAGGTAATTAATAGAGAAAGAAAGCTGAGAGAAGAAAATATAAATGATGATGTGTTAATTACTACTGAAACAATTAAAAATGTTCCTTACAGAGAAGCGATTGGAAATTTGCTATATTTGGCCGGGGCAACTCGACCAGATATATCCTATGCGGTTAATGTATTAAGTAGACATCAAATTAATCCAACTGAAAGCGATTGGCGTATGGTTGAAAGAGTGTTCAGATATCTGAAAGGAACCAGAACCTTAGGATTAAGGTACACTGGTGAGCGAAATGATATACAAGCATACTTTGATGCGAGCTTAGCAGATTGTAAAGGATCTCAAACAACTGGTGGGTATGTCATAAAATTTTTTGGTGATACAATCACTTGGCGGACTCATAAACAACCATATGTAGCACTATCTACGTGTCAAGCAGAGTATGTAGCAATGAGTGAAGCATGTCAGGAATTGATAGCTATAAGTAATTCACTTAAGTTAATTTTGGACAGAATATTTTATCCCATAAAATTGTGGTGTGACAATAAAGCTGCCGCGTCGTGTGCTAAAACTAGTGAGGGTAATAAATTAAGACATATGACAGAGATACGAGAACATTATGTAAAAGAATGTGTAGCGCGAAATTTTGTTAATGTTGAATGGATCCCGTCAAAGAATCAGATTGCTGATATATTCACAAAACCTCTTGCGTTTGACCTACATAAATACTTGACTGATAAATTAATGAATGATAAAATAGATCAATGTTAAATTATTAACTATTCTGTTTCAGGAAAATAAACTCAAAGACTCACCGGATTGTCATTGTATTATTCCGCCTTAGTAATATTAATTGAATAATTATTATCATTATTAGTAGCCAGATATATGTAACTTTTATATATTAAGAAAATCTATGTATTTTATATGAATCATTGTAAAATGGTGAAAGACGGCTAGACGGAAGGGAGTGTTGGAAGTAACGCCTAACCGTCTTACCCCATGAGTAGTGGGGAGGTCATGTGATGTCATGATCCCTGCTTGAGTTGAGATTAGAGAACTGTAGGTCTGTACCACCACTTACTTCCGATTGAATTTTGGTAACGTGCGGATGCACATATTAATAAATACTCTTAACTATTAATTGTTATTGTTTATTTAAAAGGCCCTACCTAATTCTAACATATAAAGTTATGTAAAATTTGATAAATCTAAATTTTGTAGTTTTTATTTAACAATGTTGGATGAATTTTTTTCCTAATTATTTTCTATACTTAACGGCTAATTTTTATTTTTATTTCTAATTAATTTACAATGAATATATGCTAAGAATATAAGCTCACCAGATCTTTGGGTGATTGATTTTTTATATAAATAAACGATTTTCTAAATTTAAAGATTATTTATTCATGTATTTACTCTCAGGTTGGGTTACTCCAATTGGATCCTACTACGAGCCCAGTTAGGAAAACCCATCGATGCCTTATTTACATTACGTTGGGAAAATCCTCTCCGGTCCCACATCGATCCCACTTAGGAAAACTTAGCAATTTTATTTTTATTTTTCGTTGGGTTATCCCTCTTAGGTCTCACACAGGACCCTATTGGGAAAAACTGAATAAAAATTTTTAATTTTACGTTGGGATTTCCCATTTAGGTCCCACACAGGGCCCTATTGGGAAAAACTGAATGAAGCTACTCATTTTTGCATTGGAATTTCCCATTTAGGTCCCACGCAGGGCTTTATCGGGAAAAACTGAATAAAAATTTTTATTTTTACGTTGGGATTTCCCAATTGGGGGCGAATTAGGCCCTTATAGGGATTTCCCAATTGGGCGTGCCTCTTCGGGACCCAATCAGGTCCAGATGTATACGCTGGGTAATCCCAAAGTAGTTTCTAGTCGGGGAAACGTCTATCAGACTTTTGAGCTCGAAGACCTCAAAAGCATAGAAAAGCTATCTTTTTAAGCTCGAAGAGCTTAAAGTGACACATAAATTGTATTTTTGAGCTAAGAGAGCTCAAAAACATCATTAGTGCAGTTTTATGCACCTAGGTATGGAATTAGCGGGAAGTTGCACGGAAGGCCTTCAGGGTCTACCGTTTTTCTAATTTTTTAAATTTTAATCATACTCAATCTAAATCTAAAAAATTTTTTTATCTCGATAATTTCGATTTTTCATGATTTATTGTCATTTTTTTGGGGTTTTTGCTATTTTTTCAAATTTTGACGGCTTAACGGGCTAATTAACGTTCAGATTCAGATTCAGCGAATTGAAATACATAAAAATCATGCTTGATCTGGGTCCACAAAATTTTATTCATCGCTGTGACTGCAGTTTTTTGCAATTCTTTGCCTTATTTTGGGTTTTTTGGATTTTATTCAAAATTTTGAGGGTGTACGGGCAAAACTGACTTCAGATTCGAATTCAGCACGTCAAAATACATAAAGATAGGTAGGTCCGGTCAAAAATACTGACAACTTTTTTTTTTTGTGTGCCGGTGTAATTATTAAAGATTAGATTCTCATTCGTAATATTATGTCCGAAAAATAAGATCTTAAAATGCGGTAGCTGGATTAACGGAGGTTCGGATAACAGATGAATTTCCCTAACGAAAGAATCGTTAAGTTTATATTTTATGGGTTCGTGAAGGTGAAAACCCCGGAGAGGGCCCCTTGAATATGACAATCGACTTCGGAAATAATAAAATATCCTCCACTTACTATTGCGAATCCTAATTCCAACGATGATTCGGCCTTTGATTGGACGTTGTACCTTTGAGTTCCGCTGCTTGGCTTCTCGCTTCCTCCTGCTGACTGGAGATTGAAGGTTGAAGGTTCTTAACTTAAGAATGATGATACACTTCGATTCGGGTTTTTAGTTTATATATTCTGTTTAACTGGCCCTATGGGCAAACACGTCTTAACTTACACTATTCACTTATTAACTAATAACAATATAAAAACAAAGGTTGAAAGTTAATATGAGTTCGTAACCGGAGTAACGACTCCGGTAAACAAAGTTCGCCGATTATAAATTTACAGAAGAAGGAAATAATAATTTGAGAGTGGGACCAGGTCACTGGAACTGTGGGAATCTCGATTATCGTCAAAACGAATCGTGGCTCGAAGAATCGCTATCACAGAACTCAGAAATACCGTTAAGGAAATCGAAATGAATAATTAGGGAAAAGATGACTAATTAATTTAATAATTGAAGTCTGCCTATACGTGTCGAGGTATAGGACTCACCCGGGCTCTAAGGCAGAATTACTAAAGGTTTTGTAGAGACAGTGTTAATATAGACAAGACTTTTGAATGATTCTAGCTCAAAGGTTTTTTTTTAAATCATCAGCATGTATCTTGGTATTAGAACTAAATACTTACCACTCCAAATAGCCACAAATTTTGGTCCTGAGTGTATGACTTTTAAAAACTTGCTAAAACCATTTGGCTCAATGATAATACAAATGACATTCTTCTCTTCAAGCTTCGTGCAGTAGGCTTTGATGAAGTGGCGATAAATTGGATGGCATCATACTTGACGGGTCGTATGCAGTCAGTGCGGGACAGTACTGGACGAGTGTCTGCATGGAAGGAAATTCCGTGCGGTGTGCCTCAAGGGAGTGTCTTGGGGCCGCTTTTATACTCAGTGTATGTCCCAGATCTGGGTATGCTGCTTGAGCGCTGTAAGTATTTTTTTACGCCGATGACCTAGTTATTTATTTGAGTTGTGCAGTATCACAGTTCGGTAATTGTGTGGAGACACTTAATGAAGAGATTGATGTCATATTTAAGTGGAGCGAGAAGAACGATTTGAAGCTAAATTGTGCTAAAATGAAGGCAATGATTCTGGGAATATTTCAAATGCTAGCCTCTGTATATTCGCGGCAAGTTCCGGACATCACTTTACAGGATAACGTAATCAGTTACTGCAATGTCGTGAAATATCTTGGTGTCATTCTGGAGGATACTTTGACATGGACCTCGAAAGTGGTTGAGGTATGCAGGAGCACGATGAGTGCTAGCCTAGCTGAAAATGAATGGTGATGCCTTCAATATGCAACTCCGTAAGAAGCTTGTCACTACGCTGATCTTCCCAATCTTCGATTACTGTGCTGTGATTTACACTGATGTTACCTGTCAACAGCAGATTAGACTCCAGCGTAAACTCAATGCCTGTGTTCGGTTTATTTTGAAAATATCGAAGTATGAGCACATTACTCAATACTACAAGGATTTGAGATGGCTTACGCTTAATTCAAGGCGAAAGTTCTTTTTGGCATGTATCGTCTATAAAGCGATTCATTTAGGTCAGAAACCGTTACTCAGCCAGGAACTTCGGGTGCTTCAGCCTCGTCCAAGGAGAGGTGATGTACGCCATGACCGTTTAGAGTTACCTCGGTGTCATACGGCTAAGTACGATAAGTCGTTCTTGATCAGTGCTATCCGGGTATGGAACCAGCTGCCAGCAACTTGTACTTCGCAACCTACGTTACCAGACTTCCGGAGAGTGGTGACAATGAGTGACTTGTGGTGTATGTGAATTACTGAGAATTATGGATATTATTGAAATTTATTGTTTTGAATAATTAATTTTCATATTCACCACTGATGAGTTTAATTGTTTTCTCTGGATAAGCCTGAATGACTTATGGACTGTTAAATTAATTATTAATTTGCTGTATCTTATTTAATTCAATTTAATATTCGAATTATTTATTTCGTTACCGCTACATTGATTTAATATATTTATTATTTGTTTAGTATTGAAATTACTTATCGACGGTACTTTGGTAAAACCTCGTATCTCTCATTTAAAATACATAGAAGATACGAGGTTTTACCAAAGTACTGTCGTTATATAGTCTATCATATTATATGGTCTATAATAATTATATAGTCTATCATATTATTGAGAATGTTAATCATTTTTTGTGAATTTATTGTTTATTTTGTTATTAAAATGTTCTTTGTTATTATTTCGGTTAATAATTTCTGAAAATTGTAAACTGTATTATTTGTAAACTGGATGGCCGCAAGGGGCTTAGACTCCATGGTCAATAAATAAAAATAATAATAATAATAATAATAATTAATAGGTAACTGAATGATAGTTACGGACAGTCTCGGATAGCTTAAGGGTAGAGCAGTTGGCGTGACACCAAAAGATCCAGGTTCGATTCCTGGTCTGAGCATTTTCAGAGTTATTATTTTTTCGGTGGCCGAAAAAAGTCTCACTGAGTAAAGAATATAACATCTTTGCTTAATCTTAAATTAAAATAAAGATTTTTAATTGTTAGATATATTCACCCAAGGATGGTATGAGTGCTCATACCGACAATAATGTTGTGAAAATAAATAATAAGTAAAAATTAAAATTTAAAGAATTTAATAAATAAAAATTTAATGTAAAATTTAAAATTAGTCTAACATCAATTTGGATCGGGAATAATGGCTTTGAAATATAGAACTCTTTAATTAGTAAAAACACCGATCTTCGGAAAAAATAGTAAATAATAATAATAATAATAATAATAATAATAATAATAATAATAATAATAATAATACCAGCATATACTGACAGTATTAATTTGTGTCCAGCAGCCACTACTCAATCATAGTCAGAAAAGGATATATATTGCATGTGAATTAGGGTGTGTCAATTTGAGGCGACTTTTTTTTTCAACGAAAAAACAGGCTGAAAACTTGCATGAAGATGAGAACAGAAGCCTGTTCAAAGCGGAGCTCTTAATATTAGTATTTAGAGGTGCCTGTCCCTAATTTTCTATTTTCCATTTAAATAACATGGGAAAAAAATTTGTTTTTTTGTTTATGTTTTTAGCTCGGCATATGCACCTTATATAAACAAGTCCATAGCATATTCTTGTAGAGAATTCAACGCTCTACAAAAAAGGTTTCTTACACTTTTATCATAGAGATAGCCGTTCTAAAGATATTCAAACGTAAACTTCTAAATGTATAAAATTTTGACTATTCAAGTATTAAACTGATCAAGTCTTAAAAATTATTTTTATATGTAAAATTGGTTCTGATGCGCTAACATTTTCATAAAGCTGAAAGAAAAATTACTCATGTATCAAATTTTTTTCTTCTTTATTTCATTTACTGTAAGAAAATCATGACCCAAGTTGAATGAATTTAATCTTTAAATAGTTTCACGGAATTATCAATTTATTACTCTACACGGAGAGAAAAGAAAAGTTTGGAAAATCCAAAAGTCCACGTCTCATAACGCTCATTTATCACAAAAAAATCTGGAAAACGGTTGACCCTAAAGGCCATCCCTGCAACTTCCGCTAATTCCACATCTGAGCTTTTAAAATTGCACTTATGAAGTTTTTGAGCTCTTCAAGTCAAAAGTCTGATAAAAGTTTCAAAGAACACTAATTTTTTAACTTTCGAACCGATCAATCAATCAATCAACCCATTTTTACGTTCTTGGCAACGATCGACGTGGTTTTTAGAAATCTATTTATTATTTAAATCTAATTTCTTTAGAAATCTATCTATTGTAGCCGGTCTCATGTCGTAATTTTTAGAAAATTTTGTCATAATATGTTTCATTTCATCAAGTAATATCGAAAAATGGCATTGGCTCAAAAGTTTATACATTTATTTATGTATATATATATATATATATATATATATATATATATATATATATATATATAACATATATATATATATATATATATATGATATAACTCGCCATGTCAGCAGGATTGCGCCTATAGTTCTCAACCGATCTTTATGAAATTTTGTGGACTCATTCTGTGGATCAATACCAAGATCAAGTTCGAAGATGAGCAAAATCGGCCGGTTAGTTTACGAGTTGTGGGTGTTTGAAAATTTTTTTCCTTTTCAAAAAATTTTGAATTTCGTATATTTTGTGAAAATAATTTTCGAGATGTAAAAGATAGATAAAATCTATCAAATTTATTTTAAACTTAATTTAATTACCTTCAATTCAAACTATCATTTGTCTAGTTTTGATGATTTTTTCACATAATTCGGTGATTTTGAAAATTTTCAAAAATTTTTCAATCAACGTATTTCGGCCCTTTTTCTTCAAATAATTTTTAAGCCGTAAAAGATAGCTTAAATTTATCAAGTTTATTTTAAAATTTACATAATTATCTTCAATTTGAGCTATTAATCGTCGCCTTTTGATACTTTTTTCAATTTATTTCGTAGTTGGGAAAATTAAAAAAAAAAATAATTTTTAGCTTTATCGTCAAATAACTTTCATATATTACAATTCCTATTTTTTAAATAGTGTTTTTGTCAATATTCAAACAAGAAATCTATTTATCCATGTCGGGTGGGGCCGAATGGCGCTTTTATTGTTATTTGAAATCAAATTTTACCCTTCAAAAGGAAAATTGATTATTTTGTATACTTAATTTCAAGTAGCACTTGAATACTTTACTTCACCTGAATAATGTCTTAAAATAATTAGAAAAACGGTCGACCCTGAAGGCCATCCCTGCAACTTCCCGCTAATTTCTTACCTAGGTGCTTAAAAGTGGACTAATGATATTTTTGAGCTCTTCGAGCTCAAAAATACAAATTATGTGTTATTTTGAGCTCTCCAAGCTCAAATAGATTGCGTTTCTATGTTTTTGAGCTCTTTGAGCTCAAAAGTCTGATAGAAGTTTTATAGAACAATATTTTTTTAATTTTCAAACCGCAATAACTTTTGAATGAATCAACTGATTTTCACGCGGTTGGGGGCATTCGACGCAGTTTTTTCAGCCTCATAAAGAATCTTCAAGTTTAAATTGATAATAGAAAATTCGGTATAATTCCGAAAAAACACTTTTTTCGGTTTTTTTTCGTTCACAATATCTCTTGAACGAATCGACCGATTTTGACCGGCTTGACGGCAATCGACGTAATTTTTGTATGCTACTAGCTGATTAGTTTTTGAAATTGACCGGTAAAGCCGTTTAAAAGTTATTTCAAAAAATGTCGGAGTTATGTTAAGAAAACACTTGTTTCCAAATACTTCGTCGAGGATATCTCTCGAATCAATCAACCGATATTTACGTTCTTGGCGGCGATCAACGCGGATTTTTGAGCTCTAAAAATTATTTTATGATCAAAAACGATTCGAAAAGAAATATCGAAGTTATGTGATAAAAACACTTTGGGTTTTCTTTCGTTCACGATATCTCTCGAACGAATTAACCGATTTCGATCGGATTTGCGGCAATCGACGTGGTTTTTCAAGGTCAAAAGCTGATTAGATTTTGGAGTTGATCGATAGAGCCGTTTAAAAGTTATCCAAAAAACGACCTTCAAAAAAAATTTTTTTCTTAGTTTTTTTAAAATTTCTCCAAATCTATCGATCCGAATCGGTTCAAATTCACAGGAAATCTAAGTTTGCGAGAACTCTTTATAACGCCGTTTAGTAGGTTCCGATCGGTTTAGTCGTTCAAAAGTTATAAGCAGATCACATACTTACACACATACATACATACATACACACACACACACACACACATACATAGTGACAACATCGCAGTAGTCAGGGAAGCTTCCTATGACCTTCAAACGTTGAGATCTGATAAAAACTCGATTTTTGCAAAACGGGGTTAAAACAATAACTTCCTGATTTTTGAAAATCTTCGATTTTCTTAGCGGGAAGTTAAAAATGAATCATTTTTTGAAAATCAATAAATTTCTCATTTAAAGTTGATTATTAGGTAATCTAAAATAATAAAAGTTGTGTTCTAATAATTATTTAATCAAAATAAAATTTTTTATTTTGCACGCCTCGTAGTGCGAAGCGCGTGAGGTTGTGCTTAATTCTCGACTCGTCAAGTTCAAGCAATTTTGTGATCTTTAAATGCCTCTATCACAATCATATTGCACTTATACAATAATATAAGTAGATTCACACCAAGAAAACTCTTAAATTAAACCATCTTTTACTTTCTAAAATCATATTATGTTGCTATTTTGAAAAAAAAAAAAAAACGTTTCGAAAAAAATTTTACGTGGACGTCCTAATGTCACCCCATTTTGGATGTACCAACGATTACTCCCGAACCAATTGATATTTCGAGATCAGGCCTTTTTTATTAGTTTAAGAATTCGATGAACTGGGGCCGTATTTCATATCAGTAGCCTAGTTTACGTATTTTTTTTTTTTAATTAAATTTTTATTAAAATTCACTTCGATACACACGTACAAAAACAAACGAATTTTTTTTATTTCTGTCATGTGAAAACTACGGCCCCACTTGATCAAGCTAGAATTTTTGAGACTGCGTGCGCATATAATAAAAAAAACGGGCGCCGATATTTAAAACAAAATGAAAAAACACTCTGTAAGAAATTACTTAATCGTTATTTTTTCATTTTTTTTTTTTTTTTTTAATCAATTACACAATTTATCTTTTTCGTGAAAAAAGAATGAGCGTTGTGAGACGTGCACTTTTGGATTTTCCAAATTTTTTTTATAGTTTGTTTTTTTCACTGTCTTAGAATCAAATTAATTATTTTTTGTTACAATTAGGATATTTTTGACGGTGATTTTTAACCACTTGCAATAAGTATTGGAATCAGTTTTCCACGCTTTTCATTCGAATCGTGCCATATAACATAAGTTTTTCTCAATAAATTTGAGAAGTAAAAACGAGAAAAATCACGAAAAATATGTTGTTTTATGTTTTTAAGCCATTTTTTTTTGTAAAAAAAGTATGAAAAATTGTGAGTCATCATATATTATTTTAGTTTAAACTTTAGCTGCGAATAACTTTTAACCGAGTTGACTTAGCAAAAAATTATTTCAAACCTTTTTTTGTAGGCCGTTTAATTTCCTTCAAGAATATTAATTCCGTTTTACTACACAATAATTCGTTGAAATACATTAAAATTCCAAAAAAAAGAAAAAAAAATTCCCGTGTAATTTAAATGGGCAATCAAAAATCACGATGTGACACCTCTAAATATTAATATTAAGAGTTCAAACTTTACCAGAATTTGTTTTTCGTCATCTTAGACATTATTTTCGTAGTAGCTAAAGAAAAAAGAAATTAAAAGTTTTTATTAGCCCAACCTAATATATATATATATATAAACTTTTGAACGAACTACATTTTCAGACCCAGCTCGACAAACTGAGTCAGAAAATGGCTAAATTTTTTAAAAGTTGCGCCATGATGATGGCTGCAATAGTTAGATTTTTATAAAATCTACTAAAAATGATGTTTTACAACTTTTATATTATCGTTATTTACTGTTTTCAGGCAATTTACGACATGCTGGGAGCATGCTCAAGTAACAGACCGGCAGATAGTGCAGAAGAAAGAGCCAAAAATATATTCGCAAAAATGGATGAAAACAACGATGGTCAATTGACACAAGATGAGTTCTTGAAAGGGTGCCTGCAAGACGAAGAGCTGTCGAAGATGTTGGCTCCATAATTTCAACACATCTTAGACAGCTAATATTTGACATTTTACATCAGACTTTTATCAACTATTCAGTGATCATATTAACTGCTCTAATGGATAAAACATAACTCTCGATGTTGCATGCACATTTCTTAAGCACATTGTTCTCGTGTAGTGAAGCAATTCAAATTGATCAATACGAAAAATTTCACAGACTTGTGTTGACCCAGTTATTCGTATTAACGATAAGCGATAATGTATCATTTATACGTGATATATTGGGTTAGATTTAATATGCTCTCAAAAATTTTAAATTATTTAATTTCTGTCACACGAGATTCAACTTTACCGATATTCAATTTAATACAATTAAACTTTTGAAACGTTTACTGCACTGTCAGTCTTACTATCGATTTACTGCGTTTCGTGATCCTTATGGAATAAATGATCATTCAATTGATTTATCATTAATAATACAATCATTTATTGCATAACTATTTCTATAGTGCTGTCGTTATCAAACCAGGAATTTGGATTTATTAAAAATATGTTAGATGCAAGTTATGATAAATTATTCAAAGTATTATAATTTAATCCATTGTTAATGGTTTTGTTTTATTATGCTGCTGTCAGATGCATGCTTACAAAATTTTAAGTAACGTTGGTTTTTCTGGCTTTTATGTATTATGTGTAGTTTTATATTCTGTTATAATTAGATAGATAATTGAAAATATTTTATGTAGCAAAAAGCGCTCATGAACAATTACAATTACTTGGAATGAGCTTTTATTAAATTTTTTATACAAAATAAATCAAAGAGAATTTTGCACTTTTATCGTACAAAAATGTCATATTATTACAAATGATAAAATAAAATTTTAAATGCATGTTAAAAAAAAAGAAAAAAAGAAAATAATTAAATGACTACTCTCACGAAAAATAATAGTTAATAAAGTTTTAAACCGGTAACTCTATTCAGAACAAGCTAATGTATTTCAGTAGTACTATCAACAAATAATGCCTTTCATGCGCTTGGGTTACAGAATTTCTTCTAAAATGATATTATAAAAAATGGTGAAATCATTTTTATCTTTTACTTCTCTTTCTAATCACAATGACTTGTAAGCTAATTTAAATGTTATCGATTCAAGATCTTCGATCAATTTTTACATATAGTTATGGCACGCCGTTTTAATATTTAATAGTAGAAGAAAATTTATCATAAAATAAAAAAATCTTAAAATACACATTACATGTCACAGTATAATTAAAATACAATAGATACATTTTATTTCAATGAATACATTTTATACAGAATAATTATTATGGAGTGATCCTCTTCTAATAAGTTGATGGCCGGATGTCGTATCGTTTTACGTCACTTCTGTGACTATTTTATTCGGTTGTTGATTAGTCGACTGAGATAATGGCAGGAGTTTTGAAAGAATGAAGGCGAGCGAAGCGAGCGTGTTATGTCTAGTATAATAAAATATCGATGTATTCCAATTGTAAGTTGACGTGAAGATAACAAAAAAAATCTAGAAATCGGTTGACCGCGCAGGCCAACCATAGAACTTCCCGCTAAGTTTGAATTTAAAGTACCTTTAAAAATGTATGTTGATTACCTAGTGAAACCCGCATCGATCACTACCAAAAGCGTCAGAATCGGTTGATGCGTTCGTGAGATATCGTTGTCGAAAAAAATCGAAAAAAGTGTTTTTTTTGTAATAACTCGGAAATGTTTCATCAGATCAATTTTTTTATTCAGCATTATTTATAGAGCTCAAAAAACTACATCAATTGCCGCCAATCGCGTGAACATCGGTTGATTCATTCAAAAGTTATAGCAGTTTGAAAATTCAAAAAATCGTGTTTCATCGAACTTTGATAAGATTTTTGAGCTCGAAGAGCTCAAAAACATAGGTAAGCTATCTTTTTGAGCTCGGAAAGCTCAAAATAACACATTAATTGTATTTTTGAGCTCGGAGAACGTCATAAGTGCAATTTTAAGCGCCTAGTTATGGAATTATCGGGAAGTTGCAGGGATGGCCTTCAGGGTCAACCGTTTTCCTAATTTTTTTTTTTAATTTCTTCGGAATGGCTCGATGGATTAACTCTTAAATCTAATCAGATCTAAGTTTTGATAAACCCTTTCGAATGACGTGTCATAGAATTCAATCGGTTCTTTCGTTTTTGAGAAATCGTATGACAAAAATTTATTTACACACATCCACACACACACACACACACACACACACACACACACACACACACATACATGGCCGCACATCTCAGCGGGAATAGTCAGAATGGCTTCTTAGGACCTCAAAACATGGAGATCCGATGAAAGCTCGACTTTCGAAAATCGGACCGAAATCAATAACTTCCCTTTTTTCGAAAATTTTCAATTTTCTTAGCGGGAAGTTAAAAATCAATATTATCTGTCATAATAATTAAAAATAATGTTGTTATCAATAAGTAAGAGCATCATTATGATTACGTTTTTTTTTTTATGTATTCACATAAATCAAATTAGCTCCTCAACATTTTTATTTTTGAATTAATTATTACTGACATTTCAATGTTATTTAATCAAGAATTCAATACAAATAAAAATTAATATTGTCCACATAATAAAAATATTTTTATTTTTTTAAGAGAATGATTATTCAGAAAAAAAATTATTGTTCCTATCAAATACAAAGTTTTGTGATAATCAGAATACCGATAATTTGCTCCAAGCGATATCGACTTTAGTTGTGAGAATAATACACTGCGTGGCGAAATTATACAGTTCAATAAAGTATTGAAATTAATTAGTTAATTAGCTTGAACAGTTACTTGATGTGGCAAAAATATCAATAATCAACATTTATTATTTCACTAATTATTTCATATTTTGTCAATTTCAACAGCCATCAAAAATGTTAACTTTGTTGCCGCAAGATAAACGCCGGCGGAGTTCTCGGTCTACCTCACTTCACCTTCCTTCCATTCCCCACAGATCATGTCAAAAAGGTTATGTCCATGTCATTTTGAATTCGTTTCTCCGGCTATACTAAATCTAAGTATTGTGATACATAATCAGTATTCACTGCGAAGGCCACAGGTCTTGCGCTAGAGGCGACAGTTTTCGAAACTTCGTGATGAATTTCTTACTTTTTTTTTAGTAGATATAATTCTTCTAAGATGCGACGTCTGCCTAAAAAGACGGAACGGTCACGAGTCACGGATATACACAGACACTGAATGCATTCATAACAAATGTGTGTGTATTAGTTGCCCTTGGAGCGAATACGTAGACTTCTAAGTAGTATACGTATAGTTATAAGGAAAATGTCATGTACTATTAGCAGAGCAATACCAACTTGGTATTACCAAGTTTTACTGTTAAAACAAGATATATTGTCAATAGAAAAATACTATCTTTTCAGTAAATAATTATGTCACGACATAATTGTGATGCGTCGTTTTTAGTATCTCTTCCTATGTATAAGTATTTAATTTTATGTCGAATCATCAAATTATTATATTTGTATTATGTCAGTCCATGAAGAAAGAAAAAAAAATTCAAAATATTATTTTTGAATTAAACATAAAATCTTTTTCTGGTATCTTTTGTAAAAATATTTTGCTATTAAATAGTAGAACGGTGTGCCATACGTACTTATTTCGTGCATGCTAAATAGCACTTTCAATGTTAAATTTGGGTAGAGTTTTAATTGGTCTCTATTACTCATCGATAAGGTAAGCGTTAATAATTCAATTGACTCAACATTTTTAACTGATAAAATTTGATTTATCATTTTTTTCATAAAAATGAGCTTCACTTACAAAAACCTATTTGTAAATTACTTTTTCTTTAGTGATAAACTGTTAATTTTTTTTTTTAATTACTTCTTCATTATCATTACTAATTCTAATCGAATTTGAGAATCCTTTGTACTTCATCTGAGTTTTAGTTTCATAGCAATACTTACTATTTGTGTAGCTTACTTGATACAATGAGGTATTTGAAGAGCACTTCTATTCTTCAGCAAAATAATCACAAAATCTTTATTAAATATATTCTTTGTAATGAAAATTTCGGTAGCTTAGGAAATTTATTGTCTTTGATTTATAACTGAAAACTTTCATCGTTTGAAATTACTAACGACTCTATTCATAAAATAACTATTAGATAAACTAAAACACAAAAATGTTTACAAAAGGCAAATGATAGGTTGAATTGATTTTCAATTACAATTACTTTTTGAAACTAAGCAATACAAATTATTGGCAGTTTTACTAGTACAAATTTTATGTCACATTAGAAATCAAAACATATATTATATTTTACTCTCGAACAAAACTAGCCATTAATTCATGTAATAAAATATACATATTTGTATATTTATACTTATTTACAATTTGTCACCTTATTCTAATATTCATTTTTACAAAGTATAAAAGTTATAAAATGTCGTTTCTCACATTCAAAAATAATAAAAACTAACTTTTGTTTACAAATACTTTTATTTTTTATATTCTATTCATCATAAACAGTGTTAGTTGTTGCAAAGTAATGAAAGTAATTCACTACTTAACTAACAAAAATATAAATAATTTTTATTTTACAGTACTGATAAAAAGCATCGACAATCGAAACAGTATTTTTTGAAAGCTATTTCTTTTAATTACAATAAATCGTGTATTTCCATTGACTTAAAAAATTTATTTGATATAAATTTAGTAACAAATTTACTAAAATATAAACTACTTTAATATTAAGCTTCAGAATCTAAAATAGATAAGGGTTAATAAAAATTTTTTATGTATGTGAAATTCTTTTTAAAATTAATAGCCATAAATATTACAAATAATAAGAGTAATTAAACGGAGTTAAAGTTAATGGATTGAGTGGTGTCTATTTTCAATTATTTGCATTATGAGGTATATAATGAATAAAAATTCTGTACGCAAAAAAAAAACGAGTGGTGTGACTGTTTAGAATACTTAAAACGAGTTATTCTTATTTCTATAAACTTCATATTTATACTTTGTTAATGCTATATTATTTAAATTGTACAGCAATCTTATTAATATTTTATAAAGTCATAGACATAAAAATCATGTGTATTAATTGATTCGTATGAGTAATTATAATTTTATTAATTTTCAAAATGGTCTAAGAACAAAGTCGAAGGCGGACAAATACAATTGCGTATTTTACTCTGAAAAGATACGTGATTCTTTCAAAAAAACTAAATAACACTCATTTCAGTATTTTTTTTTTTTTAATAATTTTTTTAATCAAGATTCTTCGAAAAATTTTTAACTTTTATAAACACTAAAAAAAAAAATTTTTAATCGGCGCCATCTACCGTATCGCACGCAATGAGAGTATTGTTACAGGTACAATCAGTATAGCTACTAGTAGGAGTCTGTACCTAGCAAAAAACTTTTTTTTTTCAGTGAAGACATCTTATTTCTACTCTTTCGATCCTTCGGAACTATTATAGTTTATGAAAAACTTAAAATTATCGATATTTATTCATCTTATTCTGCAGTTAGATAACTAATTTTTCTCAGAAAAGTAAAAAAAACTTGGTATATCGAAACCTGCGTGTCTTCTTAAGTTTCATTTTACAATGAAAATAATCCGTTAAATAAATGAATAACTTTTGTGGCGAAAATTTTTCTATTGAAAACTTAACATCATTTTTAATTGTAATATTTTACTGTGCACTACTACTTAAAAACTAACTTAAAGTTAAATTATTCAAGCATTTTATTCATTATTCAAGTATATAAACAGTTTGTATAAGCATTAAAAGTATGAAATAATAAATAAAGTTTGGTAAATCCGTATGCATATGCCTTATGCGCTAAGCGCTTATTTTATGATGAAACAAATTTTTTTTTAATAAATTTAAAATTCAACACAACAAACATTTTTTTAATTAAAAAGTCAATAGTATTTTGAATTACATTATTTTCTACCTGTTGTTAATTAATGAAAGAAAAAAAATTAGGAAAACGGTTGACCCCGAAGGCCATCCCTGTAACTTCCCGCTAATTCCATACCTAGGCGCTTAAAATCGTACTTATGACCTTTTTGAGCTCTTCGAGCTCAAAAAACAATTTATGTGTTATTTCAAGCTCTCCGAGCTCAAAGAGATATCTATTCTATGCTTTTGAGCTCAGAAGTCCGATAGAAGTTTAATAAAACACTATTCTTAAAATTTTCCAACTGCATTTACTTTTGAATGAATAAACCGTTTTTCACGCGGTTCGCAACATTCGACGCAGTTTTTTTGATTCTATGATTCACTACTGAACACGAATTGATCAGACCAAAAATTTTGGAGAAATTTGAAAAATTCACTTTTTTTGAATTTTTTCAACAACGATAACTCACGAACTAATTAACCGATTTCGACGTTCTTGGAGAAGATCACCGTGGTTTTTTGAGCTCTTATAGTTATGTCATTACATCAAAAACGATCCGAAAAGAAATGTCAGAGTTATGTCAAAAAAATGCTTGTTTCCAAATTTTTCGTCAACGATATCTCTCGCACCAATCAACCGATTTCCACGTAATTGGCGGCGATCGACGTGGATTATTAAGTTCTAAAAATTATCTCTTGAAATCGAAAACAATCCAGGAAGAAATGTCGGAGTTATGTAAGAAAAAAACTTTTTCCCAAATTTTTCGTTCACGATATCTCTCGAACGAATTAACCGATTTTGATCGTGTTGACGGCGATCGCTGCAGTTTCTTAAGTTTAAGAGCTGATTAGTTTTTGAAATTTATCGGTAAAGCCGTTAAAAAGTTATTCCAAAAAAACAGTTTTTCAAATTTTTTATTTTTGAGATTTCTCAAAATCTACTAGTTCGAATTACCTCAAATAGTATAAAATATATAGAGACAAAGAAACTCTTTCGATTGCCGCCAAAGAAACTCCTTCGATAATTAATTAATAATTAATTAAATGATAAATTAATAAGTAAATGCAAATAAAATCATTAATGGGAAAGAATTGACTATTTTTTATGCTTTTAAGAATAATAAATTTCATAATTAAATAAATAAAATTAAAAGGAGGTTGACTTTATGGGAATATTTAAAAACTACATATTAAAAGAAAAAAACGATACAAATTTTATAAATCAATTCCGACTGAATATTAATCTGCTGTCCCGGGAAAAAATGGATTTGCCTAATCATACATAGTTATATATAATCACTTATATATAATTAGACCTGAAAATTGGCCAGATCTAATCATATATAATTAGATATAATTATTTCTATAAAAATAAAAAGAATTCAGCGTGAGCAGGGATCGAACCGGGGACCTTCCGCTTTAAAGACCAACCCGCTAACTTTTTTTTTTTTTTTTTTTTGTAAAATCTCTTTATTTCATAATCTATTTACATAAATATATACATCTTAAACATACATAAATAATTTTAATAATTGTGTTTTTTTTCTTGAGGTTCTTTCTTTTATAAAGATATACCTGCTGTTGTAATACTTAACATTAAATACATAATATATTCATCTGTGGTAAATTAAATTATTTCATATCTGATATTTGTTTCTTACATATTTTTAGTTATAGGAAAAGTATTATTAAAAAACCTATTCATGAAAGTTGTGGTTATAGGCACTTACTTGGGCTTATGTATATGTTTAATTTTAATTTTAGTTATAGAAATTTGAGTTGAAAAAATAAAGTAACTATGTTTGCTTATCAATAGTGTGAAAAATTTTCAATGTTTGATATGGTAATTTATGTTTTAATTCAAATGGAGAATTATGAGATCTAATTTTAGTGATATTTTTTGTTAGGTCACTTACATTGAGTTGGTTTTCGTAGAATTTATTAGATAGGTCTTCGATATAGTCTTTAATATATGGAATTCCCGTTCTGTTATGTAGTTCGGTGATTCTTGTGTATCTGTTGGCCGACAGGATGAGTCTCAAGCATTTATTCTGGTAAGTTTGAAGTAGTTTGATGTTTGTTGGAGCTGCACTGCACCAAACTGGGGCAGCATACAGCATTATGGGTCTTAACAACATTTTATATATCAATGCTTTGTTGTGTTGGGACAGCGCTGAACCCTTGACCATTAATGGATAGAGTTTCCTTTGTACGAAGTAAACGTTTCTTATTACTTGTGAAATATGAGGTTTGTACGTTAACCTTTGGTCTAGGTGAACACCCAAGTATTTTACCGTGTTGATTGGTTGTACTATATGCCCATACACTTTTATTGGCTGGAAAAACTTTAGCTTTTTTGAGCTTTTGTGAAAAACAATTGCCTCCGTTTTAGTAGCATTGATATTTATCTTCAATTTTTTATAATATTGTTCAAGCATGTTGATGTGTATCTGGACTTGTTTCGCTGCTACATTTATACTAAACGAATGCGCGTAAATGCTGGTATCATCCGCAAACAGTGCAGTTTTTGTTTTTGAGAACGTGGGTAAATCATTCAGGTAAATGTTGAAAGCCTTAGGGCCTATAACAGACCCCTGAGGTACCCCAGCTTTGATTCTTCTTTTGGTTGACTTAGATCCGTTGATGACTACTTGGAGCTGGCGATTGCACAGGTACGAGTTGATGAGTCTTATTAAAACTGGATGATAGCATTGTCGAATCATCTTGAATATGAGACCTTCAATCCACACTCGATCGAATGCTTTCTCAATGTCCAGTAGTAGTAGTACTGTGGGCATTTGTTTGTTAAAGTTTACGCTGATATCATTGACTATTCGGACAACTTGCTGGACAGTATTTCGTTTGGCTCGAAAGCCAAATTGATGATCTGCTGTTGTTTTTGCTTTCCTTTCATGATTATCTAGTCTTCTGAGCACAACATTTTCAGTGACTTTGCTTAGAGTGGGAAGTAAGCTGATGGGTCTGTAGCTGCTGGGCTCTGAGAGGTTTTTGCCAGGTTTCGGAATTGGAATAACTTTGGTTGTTTTCCAGTGACAATTTGAATGATGCATTGATGATGTACATAAGTTGGACAAGAGCCTTTTTTGTAAGATTTTTAAGCACGATATTTTGTATATTATCTAACCCTGGGGCTTTTTTGGATAGTAATTTTCTGATTATCTCCCAAAGTTCTTTTGGAGAGGTTCTAAAGTTTGCCCAGTCATCTGAGTTTGTGCTTGAGAGATATTCCTCAACTGACTCCGTGATTTTGTTTTGCTCTGATGTGTTATTGATAGTGTCAATTTTGTGTACTTCTTCAAATCTTGATGCTATCAAATTTGCTTTTTGTTCATCAGTAACAGCTTCCACGTTGTCTTTTTGCAGCGTAAGTACAGGGGTGAACTCTGTTTTAAAGATTTTTGTCATTCGTCATAACGAGTTATCTTTGGGATTTAGTTTTTCCAGCTTTTTCGTCCAAGCTTTGTTTCTCGCGTCTTTCAGCACTTATTCTATTTGTTAGCTTCTGAGCTTCAAGTTTGTATTCATTGATTCTTGTCTTTTGTCATTTTTTGCGGATTCTATTTCTGTCCTGTATAAGTTGTTTCACACCAGAAGGAAGTTTATCTCGGAGTTGCTTGGGTGTCTTAGTCGAGATAGATTCTTGTATACAGTGTTGTATGTTATTGGTTAGTCGCTGTACTTCTTTATCCAGTTGTTCAGCGCTTTCAATGCTTTGATTGATTTTTATTTTTTCATTTAATAGTTTTCTGAATTTATCCCAGTCAGCGTTATCATAGTCTAACATTTTCTTGATTGGAATATTATCATCCTGGTTTCCTAGTGACAGGATGATTGGGTTGTGATCGGAGTTTAGTTCACCTAGAACTTTGAGTTCACTTGCTTGGCTAACATTTTTTTCACGCACATATTATTAGTAGTTGGAGTCATATTGTTAGTTGGATAATACGTGGGTTTGTCTGTGAATTGCACACAACAGTTATTTTTCAGTGAGTAGTTGTATAAGACAGTACCCCTCGGATTAATCCTATGACAATTCCATGTGCGATGTCTAGCATTTAGATCTCCAATTAATAACACTTTTTCTCCTATGTTAAATATGTCATCTAAATCCTTAGCTGTAAATTTAACCTGTGGACTACAATAGGCTGAGACGACACATAATTGACTAGTTAATTTAATAGCTAAGCATTCTAGTGGTATAGATTTTTTAAATTTTATTTCTGTGTATGATATGTTATTCTTAACTAATATTGCGATGCCACCGGCCGCGCTGGTTTTATCTCTTCTGATTATTGAGTAGTTTTTAAATTTAATTCTATCAGTACTGTTTAATCTAGTTTCATTGATGAGAAATAAGTCTATGCTCATGCGATCTAAAAACTCAATTACCTCTCCTATCTTATTTTTGAGTCCATTTGAGTTCCAGCTGCATACTTTGTGTGCACCTATGGTGAAGCCTCAAGTTTTTTACTGAAGTTCACAAAGACTTCAAACTGTTGAGTTTTATTTGTACACTTGAGTAGTTGTTGCTTGAGATCCTTGACTAGGCTTAGCATTTCATTTATGTCGCATATTTGCTCAATTTCTTGAATTTCATTAGCCAGCGACATAATATCTGCTGTATGATTTTGGTTAGTAGCACTTGGGTGAATCTAAAACTGATCTTGGTTAATCTGATGCCTATTGTTACTTGTACCATTACTATGCCTGGTATTTATATTCGATAAATTATTGTTATAGGTTTGTGTATAATTGCTTGTAGCTGGTGTGTTATTTGCATCTGTGTTGAACCACATATTTGCTACGCCTCCATTGGCTGGTTTATTTATTGGAGGAAAGTGTTGCACGTTGCTGATGTCTGGGCTTGGATGAGCAAATTTCTTTTTGCTTTTCTGATTTTTGTTATTTTGGGTTTTGCTAATGATATTTTTGTAGGTCGGACAGTCTATGAAGTTGGCTGGATGTGCCCCGCCGCAATTGACGCAATGAGTTGGAGTTTCCCTTGTTTTTATACAAGTTGATGTTAGGTGATTGCCTGCACACTTGAGACAAGCTGGTTCAGCAAAACAATTAGAGGTAGCATGACCCCACTCCTGGCAATTATGACACTGTGTGATTTTCCGTTTGTTACGGTAATAGTCCCAACTTACTTTGGTGCTTCCTAGATACCTTGAATTGGTTTCTAGTTGTGATAGTTTGACATCTGGATTTACAGTAGCCATATACATGGGTTTTTTCGTACCTTTCATAGCATTACAATTAAAAACTTGGATACCTATTTGGGTAAGTTCAGTCTTAATATCATCTGGGTTTGTATCCTCGTGTAGTCCGATGATGACAAAGGTTCTCCTTTTATTTTGCTTGTGAGTATACGTATGATACTTAATGTTTTCGACTTTCCATTGGTTTTTTATTGCTTCATAGTCTGTCATTGACGTTGTGTGTAGTTCAACCTTATCTAATTTATATCTAATATGGAATTTACCTTTTATTTGGTCTCTTATCGCCTGGAGGAATTTTGCGTGTAATTGGACATTTCCGTGTACGACGAGTGGAGGTGGCTTAACAGTTTTTTCGGTCTGTTTATGTTTATTGGCAGGATTTTGATTATCTTGATTATCATCATCTTCATGGATACTTTCTTCTTCACTACCATCCATTTCGATATCATTATTTAGTGGTGCCAGAGGTGTAAATCTGTTTGAGATTTTAACGACTGATGGGTTTTGCGTTGCGTCTTTTGGTTTCTTGGGGTCTTTCATACTTAAATATGAGTTTGATGTTCGTTTCCTTTTAGCAGTAATAATATTGAAGCTATTTTGTTGATTATTAGCATTAACCTGCTCATTTGTTTGATCATTATTAGTCATGTGCTCATGTGATTGCACTCCACCGTCTCCTATCGGATTCAGTAGGTTATTTGAGAGGTTAGATTCCTCTGTTTGTATGTTTACTTTTTATTTATTAAGTTTTGTACTTAATTCAGGTTTTAAATTTACAGTCAGTGCTCTTGATTAATTATTATTAATATTCAGCTTGATTTCTACTTTTGAAATAGCTTTAAGTGAGATAAAGTATTTTGTAAACACAATAGGCTGCATGCGCTACGAGAGCTCCGTTGTGACTGGACTAACCCGCTAACTGTTTACCTACGAGACTTACTGGAAGAGTAAGGCTTGAAATAACTACAAGTAATGCAAATCGAATACATAATCAATTTTTAAAAGTTAACTTAATTAATACAGTTCCATTATTTCATCCACAAAATACTATAGTTTAAAAGATTATTAATCATTGGAGTAGCAGACTCTAAGATAAAAACAGAGAATGTTTTATAGTAATCATAAAATGCATATATGCATATTATATATATATATATAATGATAGATGATTCATATATAATTAGATATGATTCATATATAATTATATATGATTCATATATAATTATAAATGATTCATATATAATTATATATGATTTCCGTATAGTTTACACTGATATTGATAGAAGGATTTGTTTATATTGAATGAGCTTTATTAACTGTTAATAAGTGATTTTTTAACATCATGGGATTTAATATATATTTATTACCAGGTAATAAATTATTTATTAAATGTTAATAAATATTTGTTAACAGTTAACAAATATTTATTCAAAATCATAAGCAAAAATAGCAATTTTCTTTTGATATTTTTTATAATCCGACAGCTGGAATACATAACTGTAATACATGATAATAATTTAAATCACTAAATAAATTAACATTTTTAATATTTGAAAATTTAAAAGATAATTATGAGCTGTGATAGAATTCGGTATGTTCCAATAAACTTTATTATAATAAAATATAATTAATATAAATTTATAATTTACATTTGATTAGATATAATTATGTGCATAGCTTTATGCTTAATTATATACATGGTCCTATATCAATTAGATATGATCAGATATAATCATATATAGATTTATATATAATCATGTATAGCCCTAGACAACTCAGGTCTAATTTGATCTAATTATATATAGATTTATATAAAATCATTTATAGCCCTAGGTAACTCAGGTCTAATCAGATCTAATTTTATATAGATTATATATAATCATATATAGACCTAGATAACTCAGATCTAATCATATATAGACGTATATAAAATATACATACAATATATTAGTCTATATATGATTATATATATTTTATATAAAAATTTAGATATCATATATTTTTATTTTTTATTTTATTTATTGCCAGGATAATATACATACATACATACATACATATAATACTCAAATACACATATATACCCAGATAGCAAAATGACGTATTAAGTTATTCCAAATGAGCTCAGATTTCTGATTTGGACGTCAGAGTCTACGTCTAAAAGACGTCTTTAAGACCTTCTGAAGAGGTCGAATGCGCCGCTTATTGTAGACTTTAAGAACTCATCAAAACGAGCTCTTAAAGCGCTCTTTTTTCTGAACTCGCACAGATGAATGATTTTTTATCTCTATACGCTATTATAATGATAACAATAATAAGAACACAACAAAAATAATATTAATAATAATAATAATAAAAGTAAATTATGAAAAATAATTCAGAGTTTCATGAAGCACCGATGCTGATTTCGAATGTTCGTTATTTTAGTTTGACCTAATATTGTCGGTTTAAAGAGAGACAGTGAAAATCGCAATTGCCGTAACTAAGATTCGAACCCGAGTCGCGCGCGTGCTAGATCGATACCTAGCCCCCTACGCTGTTCAAACGATATGTCGTTACACATCTCATTATTCTTATAAGCTAAGTTTATATAGTGATGAAATGTTGCGATCATTGTCTATATTATTTATTCTATTTGATACTGTGTATCGATAGAGAAAAAGTAACTTTTACGAATATTTATATACTAAAAAATATTCAAAAGTCTACTAAGTACTCCTTAAATGTAGAAAGTTCACATAATTTTTTCAGATTAGAATCAAATTTTATTATTTTATCTAAATTAGTTTGATTACGAACCAGATTTTAACATTATTGCCTATTACTTCATAATATAATTTAAAATTTTTGAAAAATTTAATTAACCTGGATTAAGAGAAATGAGTTAACCTATGCCAAGTGTATATCTATATATTAATCTATTCAAATTGTTTGAAATCATTTAATTCGAATTATTTTTAATCATTTTCAATTTAATTTCTCAATCAGGAAAGTAATAAATGAAAAATGAATAAGATTTTGACAGCTTTATATTAAAAAGAAATTTGTGTTTTTGTTTATAATGTCTATAAGCTCATTATACGCAACTCAAAAAGAAGTCCAAAAAAGGGACTCAGTTAGATGTCAGAAAATTGACTCCAAACTTATGAGTTCATTAAGAGCTCTTAGTTCTGACCTCGTAAAAAAGAGCTCCTTAAGACGTCACATTAGGACTTCTATAAGAAGTTTTTTAAAAGACTTCATACTGAAATCTTTCTGACTTGGATGCTGACTGGGTAGTATGCACCTATAGAGATGAAAATTAATCATCTGTGCATAGGCCTGGTTTAGTTTTAACTTAAGTATATTACATTTATAATTATGTCTTGTCATCCTATTATATATAATTCTATGTATTCAATATATATATATATATATATATATATATATATATATATATATATATATATATATATATATATATATATATATATATATATATATATATGATTAGGCAAATTCATTTTTTCCCGGGGTAAATATTTTAGTTTAATAATCTGAAAGAATAAGTCAAAAAATGACGATTAAAATCATTTGAATGAAAAGTTTCATCATTTAAACTGACATGAGAACTATATTGATATACGTAAATGGACGACAAAGATCAACTAACTAATAAATTACTGCGAGCACAAACACAAACACGACGCCCATACATGCAAAAATCCGAACGATCACTGAGTAAAAAGTAGTAAAGGGGAAAAGCTACTTTCAAGAAATTTTGCCTCTACATCTCCTAAAAATAACTTATAACCAGGTTTTACTGAAGTATAGTGCATTTATAACAGAAAATATGAATATGTTTCAATTTAACTGTGTCAATTATTAAGAAAAATGGTTTTCAGTCTATTAGAATTGATCTCTGAACTATTTTGATAGCTAATCATCCCTTTTTGCCTGAACTTTTTAACTAGAATTGTAACTTCCATTTTGAATACGTTTACGTTAAAACAGAACGTTATACTACATTCGAAGTTAAAGTCCACAGCAATTAAATGTGCTTTTCTGTGATGAAAAGTTTCTTGTATATTATTTCAAGTTATCAAAACTTTTTATACTAAAATTGATCAAAATCTATTCAGTCATTTGAATGTAAAAAAAAGTTACAGATTTATACTCCAGATTGATCGTTCAGAAGATATATATTTTTAGGTGACAGATCTATTTTCATGTTTAAAACGTTAAAAGGAATGTTAAATAGTAAATAGCTACTCAACAGAAACTGTTCTTTTTTCTGAGATCAAAATAGCTTATATCACTCTTCAGCAAATTAACTTTCTCCTGTATAAAAAATTCATATCGATCCATTGTTTTGTTTTGGGGTGAAAGAAGAACAAACCAACAACCAAATTTTTGCATTTAGAATCATAGTAAAGACAATTTACTGAGTGGAATATATTGAAAAACTTTACATTAAATAAGGAAAATGATTGACTAAAATCGGGTGTCCTCAGTAGGCAATAAAACAATTACTTGCTTGATGTCTAAAGTTGTTCTGCCATTATTATCAATATTAGTAATCAAATGATTTGAATAGGTGTACGTCTTCTTTCAGTGTAAATTTAGAGTTTAAAAATTTTGTATTTTATAAAATAAGTTTAGTATAACAATTAAGATAATTCATTTGACCTATGTACTACATTTGTCATAAAATTTCTCAAATAATTGAGTTTGTTCCCAAAACATCATTCTTGAAGGATAGATTCAAAAATACATTACAGAGATCTCAAAAATTTGAGTTGATATGACCAAATTCAGTAACCATAAAATTTATAAAATGGTTGATTTTTTGTAATGAAAATCAAACTTACTTGCCTTATGGACGATGTGTTTATAATTACATTATTTGCTACATAAAGATCAATAGTTTATTAGGTCTTTACTAAGCTTGTTTTTGAGAAAAATACTCTAACTGCAATAATTTGTGTCTAATTACGATTGAAGTGTAATTTGATTTCAGCAAGACGTTTAATGAAGTGGGCTATTTTTTCTCATTAGTACGGCTTGAAAACTTCGATTGCTTATCAGATTTTTTTAAGATGCATTCACTGGTATTACAGTTTCTTAAATTTCTTCTCAATGATATTCGATACATCATATATAAATCTATCTCTTAGTAGAATTTTTGGAGTTTACTCCTTAAGAATCGATTTTCGTATAAGGCGCCCGGTATGAGAAAAATATGGAGAGTAAAACCTACTCATCAAATGGGATAGTAACGTTTTTGGTGCGCATCATTTCTCGCGCACCTTTTACTTTTCAGCTGTGGTGTGTGTGTGTGTGTATATACTTGGGTGTAGCCAGCATACACATTATACTGCGTGATAGCTCATAGTCTAGTCAACCAGTGCCTTTTTGGTCAACTTTTTTCTGCAGTTTTCGAAAATTATAATTGAGGTGTCATTCGATTCGAAATGGGATCTAAATGATTTTTGAAAAAAATGAAGTTCCGCTTGTAAAAATTGCAAAGGTTATTAAGAATTAACTGAAAAAAGGGGGTTTAGTTTTTTACAAATATCTTAAAAACTAATAAAGATTTTAAAAATTTTTAAAAAATTCAAAAAGAGGAGGAAATTTCCTAGAAAAAAGTCTGGACTCCCGGAACTGTAGGATCAATATTAACCCTTCGTTGATCGCGCTTTTTTTAGTTTCTCGCTCGCACTATAGCGAGTCTCTATAGGTTGAGTAGTTGTTAGGCGGCGATTCGCTCATAGCGCGACCAACGAAGGGTTAATAATTTCCCCAGCGGGATGAAAATACGGCCGAAAATGGGTGCTCTGCACGCATAAAAACGATTTTGTTGAAATAACAAAAGACGGGATAACTGAAAAATATGTTTTGGTAACAAATGAATGTAGTTATAGTAACAAATCCATTAGTCACATTAACAAAATGTTTCAAATTGTACTAACAAACCAGTCTGTTAAATCGCCAAATCAATTTGTTGTCCTAACAAAATCATTTTATTGCAATAACAAAACTAACTTGTCGCTAAAATATTTTCCAAATCAGATATAGCTGATTATAGCATATTTTTAAATTATGGATTCTTATCAAATTTACTGTAACAAATTTATTTATTATTTTAATAGAATAATTTTGCTATTTCAACAAAAAAATTTATTATACCAACTAAATTATTTTGTCGAATCTACTTAAAGATTTTGCTATAGTAACCAAATTGTTTTGTTGTTATAACATATCAATAACTTGTTATAACCTAAATTTTGTCATTTTAACATATAATTTGTTATCCCTATGTAAACAAATTCATTTGTTACTAGAACATATCTTAGGTTATTTTAACAAAATTTTTTTCTGCGTGTGGCTTGCGTAAGCCATGCCTTCTTTGAACACTTGATTAATAAATAGTATATTACACACCTGTGGCAAGAAAATGAGAAATGTCTCAGAACACATATATGTTGCCCGAGGCGAAGCCGAGGTCGACATATATGTGATCTGAGATATTTATTATTTTCCTGCCATAGGTTTGTATACTATTTTTCTGTCCGCCAGAAGCGGAAAGCGGCAATTTCGTTTAGCGCAGCGGGCCGAAAGTTGCCACTTTCCGCCTGGAGGGCAGAAAAATTATTTTTTTGCTCGACGGGCAGAAAGCGTCAACTTTCGGCCCGCTGCGCTAAACGAAGTTGCCCCTTTCTGCCTTCGTCGAGCAAAAATATAGTATACACTCCACGGGAAGTAAATAAGAAAACCTCAGATCATATATTTGTTGACATTACATGTGATCTGCGATATTTCTTACTTTACTTCCCTAGGTGTGTAATATACTATTAACATATTAAATATAAAATTTAAGAAATGTAAAAAATCAGGGGCTTACTGGATAGATAAATGAACAATAATCCGCCTGAAAAAATTTCTATCACAATTTTTCAATTAGTTATGCACACGCAGAAAAAAATTTTGTTAAGATAACCTAAGATATGTTATGGTAACAAATGAATTTGTTAACATAGGGATAACAAATTATATGTTAAAATAACAAAATTTAGGTTATAACAAGTTATTGATATGTTATAACAACAAAAAAGTTTTGTTACTACAGCAAAATCTTTAAGTTGATTCGACAAAATACTTTAGTTGGTATAACAATTTTTTTTGTTGAAATAGCAAAATTATTCTATTAAAATAACAAAGAGAATTTGTTGGAGTAACAAAGACAATTTGTTGAAGTAATAGAGAGAATTTGTAATAATAACAATGAGAATTTGTTGCAATAACAAATAAATTTGTTACAGTAAATTGTATAAGAATACATTCAAAAATACGCTATAATCAGCTACATAGCTGATTTGGAAAATATTTTGGCAACAAATTAGTTTTGTTATTGCAACAAAATCACTTTGTAACAGCAACAAAATTATTTTGTTGCAACAACAAAGTCATTTTGTGACAGCAACAAAATAATTTTGTTAGGAGCAACAAATTGATTTTGTGATTTAACAAACTGGTTTGTTAATACAACTTGAAACATTTTGTTAATGCATTTAATTGATTTGTTGCTCCAACTACACTCATTTGTTATCACAACATATTTTTCAGTTATCCCGTCTTTTGTTATTTCAACAAAATTGTTTTATGCGTGCAGTTGTTAATTAATAATTTTTTTTCTACTTGAACATGTCCATTGCAAGTGTGATAATTGTTAAACTATAACTATTTGAGATTTTGTTCCTCTCTTGGAGCAATTCTTGGAAGGCTTCAGAATAGATCCCCGTTCGAAAAATTAAAAAATTTTTATTTTTCAATTTTTTATTAATAATTTTCGTTGTTGCAAAATTAAAAACTTAAATTAATCATCAAAAAAATTTATTTTTTCAAAATATTATTAATGATGCGTTTTTATGTTGTCAGAAGCTGCACGGAAATGATTTTTTAAAATTTTTATATTTTATTGTTTAAAAAATTGTTATAAACAAATGCGTTGTTCATAATATGATTGAAAATTTTTTTTATGAAATTTCAATCTTTGATACAAATAATGATTTTTAAAAGAAAAATTGTTCCTTGAACAAATTTTTGGAGTTTATTGGAGTTTACACGTAATTTTGTTATTTATATCTATCGATATTAATTTGCGATTTGAAAATATTAACAAGTTAATAGAGTTAGCTATTTTGACGAATTAATTGCATAATTAATGAAAATAAATGTATCATGTATGCTTCGAGTAATATAATAGTTAGTTCCATTTACCATCATTTACTAATCTATATATTCGATATAATCGTTCGTAAGGAGTAAACTCCAGTCGTGCGTCGGAGCTGACACACACAATTTTTTTTTTAATTTTCATTTGATAATGAGATGTTTGATTTTTAATTTTCTATTTACCTTATAAATGCAACAAAGATAGTAAGGTTTCTCTCAATGAGTTCAAGTAGAGAAACAGATGGTAACGGTTCTTAAATTTTTTTTTTGTTTTTAATACTTAACCGATAGCCGTAAGCTTGAAAGATATTTTGTCTTGATGGAAACAGTATCATAGTTGCGTTCTTCAGGGTAATGTTCTTCGCCCTCTTTTGTATACTTTATATGTCTCTAATGTATAGGAAGCCTAATCAACTGCAAAGATCTCTTTTACATAGATGGTCGAATCATTTATTCCACTTTCCGACTATCAGAAATAGGTAAAGCTGTAAACAAATTCAGCGAAACAATTGTTGATTATTAATTGGCGTTTAAGCAATTTCCTGCAGTTAAATACATCTTAAACAAGGGCTATTATTTTTGGAAAAACATAACATGTGAATGATTCAATGCGGATTAATGTTCCTAAAGTTACAGTAAACGAAGAAATAATTAATCACTTAAAATCGATGATAATTAGAACTTATTTTAGATGATATTTTTCCATGGCAGTAGCAAGTTATAATAGTGAGTAATGAGACTGTGAGTCGTTTAGCTTGATTAGCCCAAGGCTGAGTTCTTTTACCTTGGCCATTCTATGGCGAACCAGTCTTGGCCCAGGCTCGGGTAATCATTGGTTTGACCAAGGCATAGTTGCCCGGTCTTGGCCCAAGGCTGGGTTCTTTTGCCTCGGCCATTCTATGGCGAACCAGTCTTGGCCCAACGCTGGGTTCTCTTGCCTGGACCATTATGGCAAGCAGTGTTGGCTCAGCTCGCATAATCATTGGGCCAGCCGAGGCTTGTTTGCCCAGTCTTGGCCCAGGCTCGGGTAATCATTGGGTTGGCCAAGGCTGATTACCCCAGTCTTGGCCAAGCATAGGTCAATATCGATGCGCCAAGCTTGGTTGCCCAGAACTGGGCCAGGCAAGGCCCCGTCATTCAACTCTAGCAGTTCCAACATGGGAGGGATGTCAAAAGTCTCCGTTTTTTCCAGGCCAATACGGCTGCCCAATTTTAAAACACAGTAACTGCAACATTTTTATACCTGATTTTTTCTATTATTGTTGCATTTTTTATAACATTTAGACCTCAATTTCAAGTAATTTTTCTTAAAAATATTTATATTTAAGTATTTTCTATTCACAAATCAAATTTTTCATCAATTTGGTGGGCAAACTTTTTTTTAATAAGAAAAATTGAAAAAATTTTTAAATGTTAGTTACTGTGTTTTGAAATTGGGCAGCCGAATAGATTGAAACGTAAAAAAAATACTAGTACTAATTGTCAGTTATAAATATATAGTGGCATAAAATTTCTCATAATACCGTCATGAGTGTAATTTTTTATGTTCAAATTCGTTAGATACATTTATTTATGTACCAACAATTATCACACAGTATCACTACTCTAGGGACTTATTCATCTCAAAATTTGAATTTAGTCATGAGAAAAGTAGTTATCTTCTATTTTTCCTTCATCTTTTTTCCTCTACTTCAAGATAATGGATTTGATCTTTCGACCTCTTCTTCTAAATACGTAGGCTTAAAACACAGTCAGTCTATGATTTCCTAACACGCGTTACGAATCACAGTTTTATTGATGTATAACGGGTTTTTATGCCGCTCAATTGGCCCCTTAAATTAAATTAATTAAAACAATAAACTAAACCAAAGTGAAAGCTAATATTAATAAATAAAAGGGCGCCACCAGGATTTTTAATCATGGTTCCTGGAACCGGAACCAGAGCTGAGCTTATCTTACAGGGAGAGAGAGTGGAGGAAGGTGATCTGAAATAAATAAATTTTTAATTAACAACGGATCCAAAAATTTATTAACAAAACAATTTAACAACTTTGATCACACACTCACTCATACTATAATTAACTTATTATCTAGCAACGCGGAGAAGTTAACTGCGAGACAAACAATATTTACAACGATACCTTTTCAAACGACGAGTCGATGACTAGTTGGGATGTTCTAACAGACGGTCTCCCACACCTGTCCTAAAACTAGTTGGGCTTTTTCTAACAAACGGTCTCCTACACCTGTCCTAAAAATAAGCTTAAAATTACAAATCCACCGGACGACTGAACAAAACTAATTCCACACACTTTTAACTCGATTTTAAGTCCACCGGACTACCAATACTTAAGACGCTATTAACACTCTCCATCACACATAACCCGCACAATTACACACATAACCCGCACGCAAACACACACTCTGAATTTACTTTACTTTTATTTTTTTGACTTATAAAAGTTATTACAAAAATTTAATATCAGAAAATTATTACATTACGTTTTAACAAAAATTAATTCAGTCATCAGCTAGCAATTAAATTAAAAATTATTTCCACGAACAAGTTCCGACGCATAAACTTATTCAAATCAACTCGCAATTTTAATACTCAATATTGAAATAAATTCTAAAGAATATTCGATGTAAATTTAACTGAATACTCCCGGACTTAATATCCATGCTAGTAATTAAATTCTAAGAATTTTATCAAACGATGAAATTAAATTATTAAAATAAATTCCAAAACGTAAGTTCAATATACAAAAATAACCACGTGGAATTTTCCGATTAAATAAATAATTAATAAACAATTTATTTCCATATAAAATAAATTAACGAAAAATTTTCCACGGGTAAATCAATTTTAATTGCGTCAAAATCTCCGTAAATCAATTCTCAATAAATAATATAATGTTAAATAATGATTTCCTTGTAATAAATAATATTAATAATAATAATTCAATTGTTCTTAATAATTTGTCGAGTAAAATAATTGCCAGGAATTTGCGTGCTCAATATGGACGCCAGGTATTCGTTAGTGCGTAGTAAAGTTCGACGTTGGGTACGAATTAACTGCGTTGTACAATTCTACCGACGCTTGACTAGTCCGAGAAAAGACAAAGGAAATTTCTCGAAGAATTTATTATCCGGTTTTTATTTTATTAAATTATTGAATAAAATATGTTCAACTAAACCGATTTTCCAGATGTAAAAAATTGTTAATAATTAATCGAATAAATTATTTTTATAAAATAAATTCTCACGACAGCTTACACCACAAAGTCTTTGAGCAGTCCTCGGGTAAAAATCCCCTTGAGGGACGCTCAACACCAACTAACGAATATAAATCAATTGCAATTAAATAATTATTGAATTATTACGAATTAAATAATTAATGAACAATTAATCAGAGGAGAAGTAAACCGAGTATAAGCCCCGCAGTCCACTCCTAGTCCACAGAGTAATTATTGATACCTTTTTGAATATACGACGAACTAACTCACTACTCGAGATTGAAGTCCTAGATGTTGTTGGCTTCTGTCGATAGGTAACTCCGGGGATGGGTCCCTCTTGATTTCTGTGGCACACTGTCTGGCGGTTACACTACTTCTCTCTGACACAAGACAATGCATGGCTCACCTATAACCCCAACTACCCCCTCCCACACTCTCTTTAGGCCCGAAGATCGAGACGCGCCAGTGCTGCGTCGAATAGTTATCGATCTCTGGCGACTTATCGATTCAGGGTAATTTTACCATGTTACAGCTGCTAAGCTTCTGCTCTGATAGCCACCTTACCTATAACTTACTGTCAATCTACGTCCGCAATTTGAAGCAAACTTGACGGAAAGAGTTGGCAAAGCGAGCGATTACCTATTAGTTACCTATAACTTACTCTGCAAATAGACGTCAAAACTTACTGTACAAGTATTTCCGTCAAATTGTAGTAAAGTTGAAAGGAAATTTAACTACAAGTTTGATTGTTAACTTGTATTCAAGTTGCGGCCGTAGATTTCCGTCAATTTGCTTACAACTGTTGTTGAGTGAAGAATTACCGCCAACTTGATGCATAAATTAACCGTAACTGCTGGAAGTCAACACTTACTGAGAAAGCGCTGGCTATCAGGGTAATTCTAGTCAATGTTAAGTGTAGAAGTTTAAATTCAATATCACCCTGATAGCCAGCGCTTTTAGTGTGCGCTTTAGTGTGCGTGGTTGCAAAATATTTTACTTTTAATGAAATTCGTAAAATCTATTTACTAGGACTTTAAAAAAATTGAAATACACAATGACGCACACCAAGTACGTTCTAAAATTTTTTTTTTAATTTTTAAATTTACAATAAAATTTTTTTTTAATTTCCGAAAATCATAAACAATCATATCGGTTACTTGGATTTTTTAATTTTTTTATTTTGTATCTTTTTGTAAAGAAAAAAAAAATTTTTTTTTTCCTAATAGTCTTATGAACGTGGACTTGGCGAGACTTTTTTACAGTGAAACTGTTTTTGTTCGGATTTTAGTATTTTTTGTAATTATAATGAAAATTTACAATTGATAACAACTTAAATCTCGTGTTGACTGCATTTTTTACTGCGAACTATCCCCTTGAAGCTACAGTTTATGTAGATGTAATTCCAGTGCACCCTGGCGGCCATAGATGCAAGCTATGAATCACTTTTTTTTACTGTAGTTGCGTGTCTATAGGAAAGATTACTACACATTTTTATTTTATCTAGTCTGTGGCGCTGATATTCCCCATCGAAAAAAAGTCAGGATCTGAATTCGTGAGCGAGCTATAGTATGTGCTAATAAAATTTAATAATTTCAAGTGAATAAATTGTTACAAGTAAATATAATTAATTAATACGGTAAATTAAATTATTAATTACTCTTATAATTAACAAATTAGGTCAAAAAAGTACCGCAGAATTAAATAAAATTTCGCGACTCCAAAAAACCGTTCTGCTTACAGTAAACACAGTCGGTAGTCTGGCGCTCCGTTTACAACGGGATTTTTGAACGGAACTTGGCGCCAGATTCTACAGAATCTGTGGATTAAACAATGTTTAGTTTTGACGCAGCATTAATTTAAGATGGCGCTCCAGTCGAAATTATATACCATTTAACCTTATTTGACGCTCTAAGCCAGCGTCAAGCGTCAGCATGAAATTGCACCTTAAGAAACTACAATTACAAAAAGATATGTAGTAGTGTCTATAGGAACCGAGCGTCTAGACTGTCACGTCAACTGATGATAGAAATTGTAAGCTAATGGGCAAAAATTTTAAACTCTAATATGTGATTTAATGCCCTAGTTATAAATATTGATTGAAAAAGATTAAAAATGATAAAATTTGAATACTTTCAATTCTTTTTCATGTATACATAGATATACAGTTTACATGGGGTGACTGATTCCCAATACTTTTCAATCAATATTTTTAATTAACATGTTGATTTATTGTTTACTTAAATAAATTAATAAATTTTTCGAAATTTTTTCAACTATAGAGTTTTGGTATATCACGACATATATAAATATATCAAGTTGGGACCGTCAAATTGACAAATTTGTAAAATTTTATTATTTTTCTCTCAGTACTAGTGGTACTCCATAGAAAAATGACAGCCACATGACGTGTTTAGAGGCGGAATTGAACTTTGGAGGCTATGTTTACATGGCTATTTGACTTAATAATGCTGAATTTCTTTTATCATATTTAATATACACGGCCTAAAGTTTTTTTTTTACCTTCTGAATTGTTTTTGCTTCAAATACGACCGATTCATACTGGTCAAAAACCATATTTTATTATTTTTTCTATTATTTAGTAAAAAAATACATAAGCTATTGTAATAATTTTTTTGCCCATTTAGTGCTTTTGTTAAACACCAGGGCGCGCTACTTCCGATAGATGTGCTGCCTCTACAGTTAGTGCTCGGTCCCTATTGAGCTTCGACATCAGTTGATTAGTATATTTATATGTATAGTGTATATCACACGATATATATATATATGTAGGTCACCATCTACCGACGAACTCTCTTACAATAAGAATCTATTTATGTATATTTAATCGAAAACGAAAGTAGGTGTCAGCACTTGGAATGTTTAGAAGGAGATAGACAAAGATTGATCGATTGGATCACCAGTGGATAAATGTAAATATATTAATTTTTGCGCACTTTATTGTTTTCGCAGACTTCAAATATTATAATTTCCTGATTCGAAAGCCAGACTTTAGTGATTTTATTTTTAGTCGCGATTTTTACAACTAAGTGATTGATCTTCAATTAGATTTGTCACTTTTTGAAAGTGCTTTAAACTCATGCTAGTGTTGATATTATTTATCGAGGTTAGCTTAATTTTTTAAAGTTATTTTGAAAATGTAAATATTTTTCAAAGTCGTGTATTAAAATTCAATCAGTTCATCAAAATAGGTATTTATGGTTTCTAAAACATGTATTAGTTTAGTAATTATTAATATTATCTATTAGTTCAAATTTATACTAATCCAGTTTCTTTACTCAAACAAAACATGCGAGCGTTGTTTTACTCGATTATAGCCTAAAAATATAATTTTAAATTAGCAGTAGTCCGTATCACATATATTTGCTGTATCAATCTATTAAATACATACAGTGAAAGATAATTTAATCAATGTATTTAATCTTGTAAGCACGCTTTAAAACTTTTTTCTATGTCTAAGTTTAAAAACTGGTTCTGTATGTTATTAATAGAAAAATATATACCGATTTTCTTTTAGTTAATACAAAAATAGAAAAATCATTTTTATAAATACTGTATAATTTTAATTATATACTTTAGCGAAAAATTTGAATAATTAGCAAAAAAAATAAAAAACATAAAATATAGCTATCTAATAATTTTTTCTCGCATATTCTATAAACTCACATTAAGACGATCCTCTCCACATTCCTTTCTCAATCCTTTCCTACCAATATCCTGTTACGTGAATGTGGAACGCTTCACGTAATAATTACCGTAACTCCTATTCTTTCCCGCTTCACAGCATTATTTATATTTGTAAATTTGATATTATATTATATTTATATTTGATATTATCCATGATCTGAAAGACTGATTAGAGATTCAGAATAAATTTTAGATCCTTTTGTTAATGGAAAAACTGTAAGCATTTATTTGGCACAAACATAGAACTTTTGGGGTATTAATCCCATATGCTGATTCAAATACTTGTTTGATGAATTTCGATTTAAATGAAATTAAAAATACTATAGGTTAAAAATATAAAAAATATTGGTTTAGTTATCTAACTTTATTCAAATATCGTATCGGTTATTTCTTACACACATACTTATGATGCATTGTGATTGAAGATTCTTTTTTTCACTATACTAAGGATAAACTCTATAATAAGAAAAATCTCTGATAAAGAAAAGGGATTTGAAAGTAATACTTTAATGCAAAATATATACTAGTATAGTATTCAAATCAAATACTTTTTAATCTTTTCGAATCCCTTTTTTTAATAATATTGAATTTTGTTTTCATCAAGATACAAAGTATTACCGATAGCGGTTTGCTCTGATCAAAATACGTAGAAGAACCGTGCAGCAAATATAGAGGCAGCACTTCTTCCGAAACTGGCACGCCATATTGTTGAATTTATGAATGAAACGGGCAAAATTAATAAACCCAAGCAATGGTATAATTCAAAAATTAATAAAATATACTTTTTGACCAGTAGTAATCGGTTGTATTCAAAGCAAGAAAAATTCAGAAGGGTAAAAAAAAATTTAAGGCCGTGTATAATAAATATAATGGAAAAAATTCAGCATTATTAAGTCGAATAGCCATATAAACATAGTCTCCACAGTTCAATTCCGCTTCTAAATACGTCATATGCTGGTCATTTTTCTATGGAGTGTCACTGGTACTCAGCAAAAAATAATTAAATTTCACAAGTTGGTCAATTTGACGTTTCCGACTTGATGTATTTGTATATGTTGTGATATAATAAGACTTTATGATTGAAAAAATTTTCGAAAAATTTATAAATTTATTTAAATAAAAATAAATTAATATTAAATCACATAATAAGCTTCAAAATTTTTGCCCGAATTTTGTACATTCTTATCACCAGTAGGCGTGACAATCTAGAGGCACGGTCCCTATACTATTTGGAAATGGGTATATTCGCTCCATGCCGAGTCTTAAATTTTTTTTTACCCTTCTGAATTGTTCTTGCTTTGAATATGACCGATTACTGCTGGTCATAAAGCATATTTTATTAATTTTTTAGTATTTGTTGAATTATTGCATTATTGAATTATTCCATTGCTTGATTTAATATTTTTGCCCGTTTTATTCATAAATTCAATAACAGAGCGTGCCACTTTCAGCAAAAGTGCTGCCTCTATATTCGCTGCACGGTCCCTAATCGTATAGTTCTGAGAAAAATGATATATATTGTTAGTAGAGTAATACAAAGTATGATGCTCAAAACAAGAAGTATCTTAATAGCTAATTTATCACTTTATTTTATTTTCTTTATTGATATAACCCAAAAGCACTATGGGAAATCACAGGGTTACAAAAATGTGTATATGAAATCACAGTGTCTTACACCAGTATGCTAAATTGTCACTTAATGAAAAATTTTGGAAAGGGGAAGAAGAAAAGATGGAGGAAAAGGGAAAAGGAGTGACCATTCAGTAGGAATCTTTCGGTAACCAAAAAAATAATTCAGGCAGTTCGGACCTGAAATCGAACACGAGCCTTTTGGTGACGCACTAATACTTCTTCCAGTCAAGCTATCCGAGAGATTATTCGTAACTACCTTTTAGTCAATCTAGTAAGATCCACCGAGCAACGCTACCGTCCATCTTACAGTATAGAGCCAACTTATTAGTCAACTTGATTAAATAGACTTTACAATTTTTTTATATACTTACTAGGAATTCGAATTGCGCGCATACGCGCGTGCTCTAATCCTGAACCAATAAGGAATCAGGGTCCATGTTTTCGAGTTATTTCGATACTAAGCTAACTTCAATCAACCATCAATTTTAATATATAGGATAAGCTATACTTGATTCACTACGAGTTTGATCTT
The DNA here is from genome assembly GCF_020080835.1 of Cotesia glomerata. Lineage (NCBI taxonomy): Eukaryota > Metazoa > Arthropoda > Insecta > Hymenoptera > Braconidae > Cotesia > Cotesia glomerata. Next base: position 546,572 of record NC_058167.1, on the reverse strand, counting down.
TCAACAGTATATTTATTTATTTTTCTTAATTTTTTTTTTTATTTAATTTTTATTTAGTCGGTTTTAACAGCTATGGTCATATCGCCGACTTTTAACTGTTAGGAGTGGTACGTTTAGGTTGTGAAAATCTTAACCTACGCGGCAAGAGTCAAATCTCAATTTAGCTAGTTTCTAATAACAACTTGGAATTCGAACCCACGCCTGGCCGGTGAGTTAGTTCGAGTGCTCTATAGGCCGTGCGCCTTTGACCACTCAGCTTACGTCGTCAGTTTTTTTTTTAATTTCTTTTAACGAAAGTATTTGCAATTAATTCTCAAGTACCCAAGAAATAATTTAAGATAACATTTGTGGGAGTCTGGCCTGAAATATGCGATTTTCGTAGACAAATAACAAAAATTTTATCTTGAGACATGAATTTCCAATTATATTTGAAAAATACAAAAATTTCTCTTGAAACACTGGAGATCGGCAATCATCCTAAGTCACCTAAGTCTATTAATTTTTCGAACCAGCCCTCAAAAAACCGCTTCTCAAGAGCATCGTGAATTGTTTGCTAAGTGTTTTATTTATTTAGTTTGAGTTTATGGCAGCAAAAATTTCCACACTCCCAGTTTAACTAATCTTTATTACTTACATTAGTTTCCTCTTTGCAGTTGTACGGCGATAGTCCATGAGGATGATTTTGAAGTATAGGTTACAATTAATTAATGATGATTGCGAATACTAGGATTTATTAAGCACAGCCCGGGAAAAAATGGGGAGACATGAACAGACATGAGTCTTCAGGCCTGATCAGGCATGAATTGACCTGATCAGACATGGTCAGGTCTGAAAGCCCATTGTTACTTTTAATTAATTATTTTGCTTAATTTTATGGATATAGTAATTGATAGAGTCACACGCTATTCTCTATAATGAATTAAAATATAAAAAAAAAATTAGAAAAACGGTTCACCCTAAAGGCCATCCCTGCAACTTCCCACTAATTCCATACCTGGGCGCTTAAAATTCTACTTATGATATTTTTGAGATTTTTGAGCTCAAAATATAATTTATGTGATATTTTGAGCTCGCTGAGTTCAAAGAGATAATATTTCTATGCATTTGAGATCTCCCAGCTCAAAAGTCTGATAGAAGTTTCATAGAACACTATTTTTGGAATTTTCAAACCGCAATAACTTTTGAATGGATCAACCGGTTTTCACGCGGTTGGCGGCATTCTTCGAAGTTTTATTGTCTTCATAAGTTATTTTCAGGTTTTAATTGATCGAACCAAAAATTTCGGAGTAATCCCGAAAAAACACTTTTTTCGGTTTTCTTTCGTTCACGATATCTCTCGAACGAATCAACCGATTTTGACCAGCTTGGTGGCGATCGACGTGGTTTTTTATTGTCTAGAGCTGATTAGTTTTTGGAATCGATCGGTAGAGCCGTTTAAAAGTTATAAAAAAAAACCACATTTGAAAAAAATTTTTTTCTTAGTTTTTTCAAGATTTCTCAAAATCTATTGATCCGAATCGGTTCAAATTATACTCAAAATCTAAGTTTGGCCAAGCCCTTTCAAATGGCACCAACCACGATAAAATCGAATCAACCGTTCAAAAGTTATAAGCGGTTGACATACTTTCACACACACACACACACACACACACACACACACACACACACACACACACACACACACACACACACACACACACACGCAGACACGCACACACACACACGTGCACACACACACACATACACATACAGACATGCAGAATTCGTTGCGTATACTAGGTAAAGTCTCATTCCCTTCTGTAATTTCAATGTCTGGTTCCAGATCAACATTCATACTTTCTTCTTGATAATCTTGAGATGACATTATTTTAACTATTAATTTTCACTTAAGATTTTGGTTCTTAATAATTTATATACAATAATAATGATCGTTCGGCGTTCAATTTTTTAAATTAAAATTATCGGTCTCGTGATTATTAAATCTTGTCGTACTTGTTATTGCTGTCAATAGTCAATTAAATTTGTTTAGTATATTTATTTCTACACATGATATATACGTACAGTTTTGACAGTCGCGATGGTATGACACTTGCTGCCACTTCTTTTATTTTTAAGCCTTTATAGCCACCTTACCTATAACTTACTGTCAATCTACGTCCGCAATTTGAAGCAAACTTGACGGAAAGAGTTGGCAAAGCGAGCGATTACCTATTAGTTACCTATAACTTACTCTGCAAATAGACGTCAAAACTTACTGTAAAAGTATTTCCGTCAAATTGTAGTAAAGTTGAAAGGAAATTTAACTACAAGTTTGATTGTTAACTTGTATTCAAGTTGCGGCCGTAGATTTCCGTCAATTTGCTTACAACTGTTGTTGAGTGAAGAATTACCGCCAACTTGATGCATAAATTAACCTTAACTGCTGGAAGTCAACACTTATTGAGAAAGCGCTGGCTATCAGGGAGGTTATAATTTTTATTTACCGCCGGAGTGTCTGTGTGTGACGTAGTGCGCCATCTTACAGTACTATTAGGAACTGACTCTTAAGGTAAAGAAGGTAATGGGAGGTGGGAGAAATCGTATGCTCAGTCGTATTCGAAATTCCTTACGAGCATGTTCAGATTTTTCATGGATTAAAAAAAAATAAAAACACTCAAATTATTTTCATTATGTCAGTGATAAATAAAAATTAATAAATTTTTAAAAAACGAACCAATTGATTGGTTAATACGAAAATATTTTGAATTACTCCAAAAGAATTTTATTTAAAAGTTTTGCACATTCTACTGAATAATTTCAATAGCGTAAGTCAACTAAGTGTCTTAAAAAATAACTAAATAAATTTATATCACAAAAGAATTTGTGATTATGTAGTTGTGAATGTAGTAACGATGAGATAATCTCAATTTAACTAAGATTCGAAAAAGTTCGAATCTTTTTCGAATAGTTCGAATTTTTCGAATATTAGGTTCGAATTTGGAATCGAAGTATTCGATTCGATTCGCAACGAATTATTCGAAATTTCGAACATTCGCACACCCCTATATTGAATACGCTCAAGCCTCATACCTGTTCATGCCTGCCCATGTCTGTTCATCCCTGTTTATGTCTCAAACGTTGAATACGCTCAGGCCCGATCATACCTGCTCATGCTAAGGACCAAATATGCTAAGAAAAAATTTTTAAATATGGCATGTTCAGTGTATGTATATTAATTTCGATTAATAAGTTTGTAAATTATCAATGAACGGTACATTTTATTATTCAATAAATAAAAGTTTTTTGTTTATCATTAAAAACTTACCGTAGGGTAAACCTAATTAACTTTTCTAGGCATGAACAGGCCTGAGCATATTTAATGCTTCAAACATAAACAGTCATGGACAGACATGAACAGGCCTGATCAGGCATGGACATACGCTCAGGTCTGGTCAGGCCTGTTCATGTCTGAAGGGTTAAATACGCTCAGGTTTGATCATGCCTATTCATGTCTGAAGGGTTAAATACGCTCAGGTTTGATCAGGTCTGTTCATGCCTGATCAGGCCTGTTCATGCCTGTTCATTAGGGTGGGCCGAAAATCCGCTTTTTTAGAATTTCGTTTAGTAATAGCAAAAATATTGTTTATTAAGTTATAAAAAAATTTGGTGTGAAAGGAAAAAATTTTTGGTCAACATCTCAGGCTCGCCGATTGCAGTCAAAGATAAAAATACTCAAAAAATTTTTTCATCAACTTATTTTGATCGGAAATTTTATGCTCTACAAAAAAGTCCCTTACACAAAATTACGTAGGACCCATAGATTCAGAGATAATTCCAATTTTAGTATCAAAATAGTAGATTTTCGTCATTTAAATAATCTTGTTAGTTTGAAATCTAATTATAAGTTCTCCATTCGACAGGAAATTAAATTTTCTATCAGAATGATTCTTTGTAAAATTTTTTACAAGTGATAATTATTAAAATTATTTAAATTTTCGTTCAAAAAGTGGCATTGTCGATAGTAAATGAATTATATCTTGGTATAAAACGTAATCAAATTCTTATCAGTTTTAGTAATCAGTCCTATGTCTAATAGAGTCGATGTTACAACGGCTGCAGTGGTGCGAGCACTTAAGTTATACCTTTGGCTGGTAAGAGCAGTTTCTTTGAATTCAATTCTATTTTTACTTTGAAGAGATTAAAATCCATGTTTCTTCTTTGTCTGTAGCTTGGTTCATATAATGAAATTGTTTTTCGGCAAAGTACTGTTAATGGAAGAAGTCGATTTTTGAGAAAAATTTATTTCACTGAATGATGAATTAGAAGATAAGTCTGAAGATACCAAATTTTGGTTTAAATCTGAGATACTACGAGGTAAACGTTCTGTATATTCATCATTCGGCTCTGGGATGTTCAAAAATTGTTAAGAGATTTTTCGTAAGCGTGTAGTTCTCTGATCTGCGAGAAATTCGTGTTGAGTGACAGGTATTTTTTTTAACTTCTCGCTAAAAAAATCGAAGATTTTCAAAAATCGGGAAGTTATTGTTTTCACCCCGTTTTACGAAAATCGAGTTTTCATCGAATCTCGACGTTTCGAGGTCCTAGGAAGCTTCCCTGACTATTCCCGCGATGGTGTCTGTATGTCTGTATCTATGTATGGGTGTGTGTGTGGATGTATGTGAACCTCTCATAACTTTTGAATGGCTTGACCGATTTGATCGCGGTTGGTGCCATTCGAAAGGGCTTGACTAAACTTAGATTTTGAGTATACTTTGGAACGATTCGGACCGGTAGATTTTGAAAAATCGCAAAAAAAGTACGAAAAAAAATTTTTTCAAATGGAGATTTTTTGGAATAACTTTTAAACGGCTTTACCGATCAATTCCAAAAACTAATCAGCTTTTAATATCAAAAAACCACGTCGATCGCCGCCAGTCCGGTCAAAATCGGTTGATTCGTTAGTGAGTTATCGTTGACGAAAGAAAACCGAAAAAAGTGCTTTTTTCGGAATTACTCCGAAATTTTTCGTTCTATCGATTAAAACTAAAAGATTCTTTATGAAGCTTAAAAAACTGCGTCGAATGCCACCAACCGCGTGAAAATCGGTTCATTCATTCAAAAGTTATTGCGATTTGAAAATTCAAAAAATAATGTTTTATCAAACTTCTTTTGGCTCGAAGAGCTCAAAAGCGTACAAAATCTATTTTTTTGAGCTCGGAGAGCTCAAAATAACACAAATTGTATTTATGAGCTCGAAGAGCTCAAAAACGTCATAAGTGCAATTTCAAGCGTTTAGGTATAGAATTGGCGGGAAGTTGCAGGGATGGCCTTCAGGGTCAACCGTTTTCCTAATTTTTTCTTCTGGACAGTTGCAGATACTGAATTCAATACATTTACAAGAGCTTACATTGAATAGTTTTTTTGAATCAGTCCTGTAATCATTAATTTTTTGCTCTCCAGATGACGAAGAATAGCGAATATTACTTACTATTTTTTTAGCTTTCAAATTTTTTTCATGTTGAGCAATTATTAATTGGATAATTCGTTTCGTTGAAACTGTTGGGATAGAAATCATAGAGAATAACTTCTCTACGTCTGTAGCTACAATACTTGCAATTTGAGAAAGTGATGGCTCAAATTGATTCTCGTTTTTTCTTCCTTGCCTTAGGTAATTACAATACCTCACAATGTCTTCCTTGCTTGGAAGATGATCCTTGGGTAATTTCTCTGGCTCTTCAAATATAGAACACGCTGACATTTTGAGAAAGTGCTTTGTACTACTGTTAATAAAATCAGTATGGAGAAAAAATGTTAGAAATTTGCAGCCAATGTTCAAATTGATAATTAAGAAATTCCATAAAGTATACTTACAAAACAATAAGAAAATAATAATAATTTGATGACAGTTATTTTCTTAACGTATGTCCCAATTTAAGTAAACTATTGAACTGAACACAAAATGTCAGGAAACTTTTTTTTAAGGTTATGTATTTTAATGAAAAGTATTTAAAGATAAAAAAGGAAATTTATAGGACAATATAGAACGCCACCTGTTGGCAATCGCTAAGACAAACGGATTGCTCTCTTTGCAGAAGTCTACTCTAGCGCTAGTAGTGGATGTACCGTGAACGAAACTTTGAAAAATGTTATACTAATTTTTATCGGAAATTTGTAATTATTATAAAAAATATTAAAGGCACGTGATTCAATATAAGAACTTTTTTTGTAGAAAATTTAATTTTGTAGACAATAATTGATTTATTAATCATTTTACACCAAGATATAATTCATTTACTATCGAAAATGCCACTTTTTAAACGAAAATTGGAATAATTTTAATTTTAATAATTATTACTCGTAAAAAATTATGCAAAGAAATATTTTGATAGAAAATTTAATTTCCTGTCGAATGGAGAACTTATAAATAGATTTTAAACAAACAAGATTATTAAAATGGCGAAAATCTACTATTTTGATACTAAAATTGGGATTATCTCTGAATCTATGGGTCCTACGTAATTTTGTGCAAGGGACTTTTTTGTAGAGCATAAAATTTCCAATCAAAATAAGTTGATGAAAAAATTTTTTGAGCATTTTTATCTTTGAGATTATTATTATTATTATTATTATTATTATTATTATTATTATTATTATTATTATTTTTAAACTTTTTATTAATTTTATCAACCGTGATTTATTATAATTCTTCTAACCCGTTATCACCTATTCGGTCATTTTTATGCTAGTATAAATCTAATTTCAAGTGGATGGAAATTTCCATCTTCACTAACGATTTGAGACAATTCGTCTTCGGATAGTTAGGTCGATGGGTAACCATCGAACTTGAACACTAGTTAGCTGGTGAATGCTAGTATCTGTTCGACTATATGTTAAGTATTAACGTTGATAAAATTAATAAAAAGTTTAAAAATATAAAAGCGCCTAGAAAATGGAAACAGAAGTACTACAGTTTATATCGTAGTATGGAGTTTAAAGGGAGGAGGTAGCATAGTATTGACAACTACTGAGAGTTAAGTGTATACTGAGAGAAAGTAAGTGGAGAATGACCCGGTAGCTTAACTGGTAAAAGCATCCTGACATGTAATCGGGGAGATCCAGGTTCGATTCCTGGCTTGGTTAATTTTTCATGGATTTTTTCAAAAAGTTGCCCTTTATTCTCAGTAGCTTTCCATCGTTAATACTTAACATATAGTCGAACAGATACTAGCATTCACCAGCTAACTAGTGTTCAAGTTCGATGGTTACCCATCGACCTAACTATCCGAAGACGAATTGTCTCAAATCGTTAGTGAAGATGGAAATTTCCATCCACTTGAAATTAGATTTATACTAGCATAAAAATGACCGAATAGGTGATAACGGGTTAGAAGAATTATTATTATTATTATCGTGAGAGGATGTAGTTTTTAGAGTGCTCTAAAAATTGTTGATATTCATAGTTAATAATGTATTGATAATAGAATATTACGTACTATTGTGTTTATAAAGTGACAATAAACAATATAATATAATATTTTGGTTGATTAAATCAATTATTTTATTGTTATTTCAATATAAAGTGAAACTGATCTTGGTGAGGTTAGAGTGCTGTTGTTTTGTGTGTGTGGGTGCTGGGAAACCGGTACAAATACATAACAGAAAATGTCTAATCAGATTTGTTATGGTTGTAAACAGAACACAGTGAAAAATCCATTCATATGTTTAAATTGTAAGAATGTTTTCCACAAAAGCTGTAGGTCAAAAAAACACAAATATTTAAACACGCTAAATGAGCTAGTGCCATGTGTGGGTCATGATATGGATGATATGGATACGGAGAGTGTTAAGTCTACGGAAAGTTCAAGTTCAAGAAGATTTAAAAGAAAAAGAACAGAAGAAGAAGAAAGTGATATAGAACATAAATTGGATTTGTTGCTAAGCATTCATGATAATATCGAAGAGAATTACGATGTTTTCAAAATGGAAGTTAAGCAACTCATTAAGGATGAAATAAAGAGGGAATTACAGGCAGCTAGAAATGATATAGTTAGTGAGGTAACGAAATCAGTAACTAATGCAGAGCGCAAGGAACTAGTGGAATTGAACCGTAATACAGTGACTGGAAAGGAAAGTAGTGACACCTATGCAGGGCGACTAAAGAAATCACAATTGGAAAGTATTATTGTGGAACCAAAGGCGAAGCAGAACACGACAGCTACTGTACAGCAGGGGGTAATCACTTCTTGCCCCCTCCACGCCGAATTTTGTCAGTCCGTTTGATTCACTCCGATAACTTGACAAACCAAAATTTCGAGAAAAATCACTACCGTTGATTTGGTAGCCCTGAGTCATAGATAACAAGTAAGAATTTCTATATTATCTACAAATCGTTCAGAATGTTCGCCATTTTCGAACACGTGCTTGTATTGCTGAGATGTGAAGAGTTGTGATCAATTGCGATTCAGTTTTATAGCAGCACTAAGCAAATTTATAATCGTGCTTTAATTAAATTGTTATTGTGTGTGTGAAAAAGAACATTAATATGTCTTGGTGTTGCGTTAATAGTTGCCGACACACAAAAAAAAATTCGTGCCGATTTCACAGGTTCCCGAACGACCCAAAAGTGTAAGTAAAATTTATTGTTTGGTTAGGTTAAGTTATATTGATTATGAAATTAAATGATATTTGATAATTATTTTAATGAAATATTTATGACAGAAAAAAATTCTTTTGAAATGCCACTAGTAGAAATTATATGAAACCAAGAATTCAAATTTCCAGAAATAATACTTAAACTGAAATCGGTAGACGTCTGACTACTGTTTCAATTTTTTTAACAAATTAACTATTAAAAAAATTATTTTCTACAAATAACTCATAATTTTTTCAATATTCACATAAGGAATTTAAAAATAAATTTTGTAATAATTTTATTATAATAGAAATCTTCAGAATTGTTAAATTACTGCCAATTTTTAGAACCAAAAATGAATTTCTTTTTCAGCTGTGCTGCATGGGTTCAATCAGTCCGAAACGAAGACTTTCTCTTCCTAAATGAAGCAATTTTGCATTCAAAGAAATTTGTCTGTAGCTGTCGTTTCAAAGATTGAAAAAAAACCATTGTGATAATATTAATAAAAATTTTTTTGTTTTATAATTTGTGATAATTTTTTTGAATTGTTTATTTAAATACTCCTAATTTGGTAAAATTTTTTAATGGAACTCACCTTAAAAGTAAAGCCTACTGTCTTATTTCTAATTTTTTCTTACAATATAAAGACATAATTTCATTTTTTTACCGCTTAAATTCGTTACATCTCTATTTTCTTATTATCTATTTACTTAATTATATATCTATTAGTTTTATTTAATTAACATAAATTTAAATTAGGTTCAAAAATTAAATTTAACATTTGTTTTTCGAGTGCAATAAAAAAAAAAAAAAAAAACAACTTCGTATCGGACCCGAACCCCAACTCGAAAATCAATAGACCGAGCACTTCAATATTTGACCATTCGGTGCAATGATGTAAATGTTGAAGATATTTTAAATATTCATTTTGGTACATCAAGTTATTTGAAAAAATTTGTTAATTATTGTTTTTTATGAATTAAGGTCAGAGCCCCAATAGATGCTTAGGAACCAGTATATTCACGAATATAGATATACAAATACATGGAGTGATCATATACTGGTTCCTGAGCATCTATTGGGGCTCTTACCTTATAGGCTTGTAAAAATTATTGAATTTTTGAGGATGAAATTATTATCACCTTTAATTTTACGTTTTCAAAAACTCCCGCTTCTTCATTTCGGCTTCAGGATACACAAGCAAGAGTGCGCTCCCATATTCTTTTTACATTGCTGCCTTATTAAAAAAATGAAATACCGTGGATCACGCTTTTAAGTTGGTATTGAAATATCCAACCGACTGACAAAATTCGGTCCCATCTAAATATATTGAGTGCTTGCCCCCTGCTGTACAGAAACTTAAGAAGAGTGTAGATGTTGGCAAACTTGGGCTGGGTGTAGACAAAATAAATGAAACGAAAAGTGGGAAGGTTATAATTGGATGTAAACAAAAGCAAGATTCACATGTATTACTAGAAGAGTTAAAGAAAAATATTGGGAATGAGTACAATATTAAATTGAATGATAAGAAGCTTCCAAAGTTAAAGATAACTGATATAGAAGAGGATATAATTTCAGATAAAAGTGATGAGGAAATTATAAAAACGGTACAAAAACGAAATAATTTGGAATTGGAGCAAAACAGTAAAATGTTAATAAAAAAGAAAGCAGTTGGAAAGAAAAAGGATGGATTTATTATTATAGAAGTTGACCCAAAAATCCATAAAAAATTGTTAGATTTAAACCGGATAAAACTTGGATGGAATAAATGTCGTGTCTCAGACTGTGTCAGTGTATTGAGATGTTACAAGTGCTGGGGTTATTATCATTTTGCGAAAGATTGTAAAACAGGAACTAAATGTAGAAAGTGTGCTGGTGATCACAAGGAAGAGGATTGTAGCAGTACGGATAAGAAGTGTGTCAATTGTATAAAAATGAAATAAGTATTTAAAGTAGATAATATTGAGGTTAATCATTGTGCAAATGACACTAATTGTGAGTATTATAAAAGAATGAGAAACAGAGCGCAGAAAAATATCAAATACTGTACTGAATAGCAAAGAATAACAAGTAGAAAGCATTCACTAGGAGGTCAGATGTTGTTTATAAATATTCAGGGTTTACTGTGGCACTTGGATGAGTTGAAAAGTTTGTTGGTGAACAAAAGGCCTGATATAGTATGTGAAACTGAAACACGTTTGACAGCTGATGTCAGTGAATATGAGTATGAAATAAATAATTACAATAATATTAAAATGTTATCGTGTAATAAAAGAACAGGAGGCGTTATTTTATATATAAGAAAAGACTTTAAATATGAAATAATGTATAATATGGTTGATAATGTGGATGCTGAACTAAACATGTGGATGTGTAGTGTCAAGCTCAAAGGTATATTTGAAAATATTATAGTCAGCAATGTATATCATTCTCCAAACCAGAGTAATGGTATATTTATCGAAAGAGTAATGCAGGAGTATTAAAATTTAAGTGAAAAAGGACAAGTAATATTGGTGGGTGATTTTAATATTGATGTAAGCAAAGAATCACAATATTCCAGAAAATTAATAAAAGAAATGAAAAGTGTGGGTATGAATCAATGGGTTCAAGAATATACTCGAGTGACATCAAATTCTAAAACTATAATTGATCTAGTGTTTGTGAATAAAATTATACATACTAAGGTTTTAGAGGTACCAAGGATTACAGATCATTTTATTGTACAAGTCTCTTTACCAGTAGTTAAAATTAAAAGTAAGAGCAATATTAATGATATATGTGTAAAGTACAAAAGAGATTATAGTAATTTTAATTATGCTAGTTTACAAAGAAATATCTGTAATTACTTTAAAAATCTATGTACTGATAGTATAAAATATAAGAGTGGAACTGTAGATGAAAAAATAAGTCTTTTGACAGATGTTATTGTAAATAGTATTGATGCCGTAGCACCAATTAAAAAATTTACGTATAAAAATAAATGGGAACAGAGTAAATGGTTTAATAGTCAAATACATGAATTGATAGGTCTTAGGGATAAAGCATATCAGGAATTTAAGAATAAAAATTGTAAATTTTTATGGGAAAAGTATAAAAGGTTGAGAAATGTAGTAGTATCTGAAATAAGAAAAACAAAAAGGGAGTATTATGAAAAATTGGTTGACTCTCAAAGAGGAAACTCAAAAATGCTATGGAAAAATATGAAATCTATATTAGGCAATAAAAATCAAAGCGAACTAAAATTAGAAATTAATTTTAATAATCAATTAGTCAGAGATAATGATTGTATTGCTAATAAATTTAATAATTACTTTGTAGAGAGTGTTGAAGATATTGTCAAGGACATTGATAAAAGTGATTGTCTCGAGAATGACTTTGGGTATGATGAACCAATAACGAGTTTTGATAAACTGATAGAAGTAGATGAAACGGAATTAAATAAGATAATTAAAAAAATAGATAAGAACAAGGGTAAAGTAAATACAATATCTTATGATATGATCAGTAAAATATGGAATGTCGATAAAGTGGTAGTTAGACAATTAATTAACTGTAGTTTAGGGTCATCAAAAATTCCGAATGAATGGAAAAACTCGTTGATTCATCCTATACCTAAAGTTAAAGGTACTAATAAGGCGGAGGAGTACAGACCGATTAACACATTACCTGAATTAGAAAAAATTTTAGAAGTGGTTAAAAATAGATCAATAGAACACCTTGATAGGAATAATATATTAAAGGAAGAACAGTCGGGCTTTAGAATACATCATTCGTGTGAGACAGCATTACAAAATACAATGTGTGAATGGAGAAATGAAATTGATCAAGGTAATATGATAGGAGTAGTTTTTATAGATTTTAAAAGAGCATTTGAGACGATTGACAGAAATAGACTAATAAGAAAGTTAAAAATGTATGGTGTGAGTGGTAGTGCATTGGAGTGGTTCCAATGTTACTTAAATGATAGAACTCAACAAGTGAAATTTGGTGAGGCTATCTCAGATAGGATTTCTGTCAATCACGGTGTGCCGCAAGGATCTATTTTGGGGCCCCTGCTCTTCATTTTATACATAAATGATGTTGAAGATATTGCAAAAAAGTATGGCTGTAGATGTAAATTATTTGCGGATGATAAGATGTTATATTACAGTGCAAAAAATGAAAAAGAAATAGAAAATGTTTTAAATAAGACACTGGAGGGTCTAGGAGTGTGGCTAAATGTTAATTCACTTAAAGCGAATGTTAAAAAGACTGTCTTTATGTTAGTTAGAGATAGAAGAAAAAAGAATGTTAAAAGCATAGAGTTGTTATTAGCAGGGGAAAAAATTATGCAGTGTAGTGAAACCAAATATTTAGGCGTAATGTTAGATGAATTCCTATGTTTTGATAGGCATACTTACTATGTTATTAAAAAAGTCAACACTAGAATTAATTTAATGTACAGACTGAGTACTTATATAAGTGATTACACAAAGGTATTAATTTATAAATCGATGATAGCTCCGTATTTTGACGATTGTTCAACTCTTTTGATAAATATTAATGAGGAATGTGTGAAAAAATTACAAAAATGTCAGAATAAAGCGATGAGAATAATACTCAGAGTAAATAGATATACGCCGATTAGATGTATGTTAGATGCACTATGTTTTCTGTCGGTTGAAGAAAGAATCAAATTTAATGTGTGTGTGTTTGTATATAAGATGAAAAATAATTTGTTACCAGACTATTTAAATAGAATTGTTGTAGATAATGAACATAATTATAATACAAGATACAAAAATAGACTATTGGTACAAAGAACAAGAACTGTAAGTGCTCAAAAAACAATAAATATGCATGGTTTTCCATTATTTAACAAGTTGAATATAGAGACAAAAAATGCAAGTAATTTAGTAATATTTAAAAAATTATTAAGAGAAGAAATAAGAGAAGGAAAACTGTAAAAAAATTGTAGACAGAACTTAAGTGTTGATCTGTGATAAAAGATCTAAGATCTTTTATAATTTTTTATTGTATGCTGTAGCTTAAAGCTAAAATAAAGAAACTATTATTATATTATTATCTTTGACTGCAATCGGCGAGCCTGAGATGTTAACCAAAAATTTTTTCCTTTCACACAAAATTTTTTTATAACTTAATAAACAATATTTTTGCTATTACTAAACAAAATTCTAAAAAAGCGGATTTTCGGCCCACCCTACTGTTCATGTCTGAAGGGTTAAATACGCTCATGTCTGATCAGGCCTGTCCATGCCTGTTCATGTCTGAAGCGTGAAATATGCTCAGGCCTGTTCATGCCTGTCTATGCCTGTTCATGTTTGAAGCTTTAAATACACGGAAAGAAAATTGTACGAAAAATTACAATGAAAACATCGTAATTTTTAGTATAGGACATTGTAGCGCCGGACCAGAACTCAATCATCATAATTTATACGATGCAACATCGTAAATTTCTATCAGTCAAATTAAAAAGAAGTTTAGGTCACCGAAAAAATAATTCTGTATCACCGAGGAATCGAACCCGGTGTCCTCTCCACCACAAGTCCAAGGTTTATCCCTTTACGCTATCGGAGGGAATATCTAAATTTTCTGTTCAGTCACATAATAAGACCCTTCATACAGTAGTTGGTCATCTTTCGGTGGAGGCGTCACAAACTACTGGACTCTGTCTCTCTTTTATTAAAACAAATAGTATGCGTCCTTATTTACTTGCTCTTACGGAAAAAAAATTTACTAAATAACATTGTAATTTTCAATAATTCAAATTGTATTCTGTAGACGGCAGCATCGTAAAAATCAACATACTGAAAGTCTAGTCCTGGATTACGATGTTACCATTGTAATTTTTCATAGGATTTTTTTTCCGTGTAGAATCGGTTATAAATTAAAAATGCTATCGTGCTGACAAGCCGCGTTATATCGTATATATATATATATATATATATATATATATATATATATATATATATATATATATATATATATATATATATATTAGGGTGCTTTTTTTTTGCGACTATTTTTTTTTCAAGCTTCCATCCCGAAATTTTGTTGGAAATACACCCAAAAAAATTCCCTGAAAGTTTGAGCCCTTAATATTAATATTAAGTACTCCTACACAGCGTGTGAAGATTTCCCATTTGAATTATACGAGAACTTTCATTTTTTTTTTTAAATTTCTATAGCTCAGTGGCATTTCATAGCATCGCTTTGACCATGGACGGGTTTTTTTCAGAATTAAATGCTCTACAAAAGTGTCCATTGTCGCGAAGTCGTAACACATACTGGCGGGGTAGTACGGACCGCCAAACCGAATTTTTTATAGAATTCTTGTTTTTTCACTCATTATCTCATAAACAACAAGACATACAGAAAAAATGTAAATAATAATTTTGTAGGAAATTCAATTCTCTACAAAAAAGGTCCTCAGCTTCAAATCACTAAGATCGATATTTTCTGAGATATTAATCATTGAAGTTTACCTAGCATTGAATTTCCACAAAATGTTGAATCAAATCTTAAAAAATATTGATTTTTTTCTTTTTAGGAGGTACAGGGAGTTCATCCTCAAAATCAGAATATGTTCGTTTCAACCCACTGGAATTTGATGATAGACTACAAAAACTTGCTGGCATCGAATGTTGCGATAATTTCATGCCTAAAACAATTTTTTCAGAATTAAATAAATAAACCCAATCGATTCAAATATTTTTCAAATTTTATATTCAGCTTCTGTTATCCAGAAGCAAAGATATTCTTTGAATTGAGTTTCCGTCAATTTTCCCCAATAAAAATAAGACAAAATGATATATATGTGTTTTAAATTTATTGGTTACAGAGAATTTAATTTTTTAATAGCGTGGGAATTTTCGACTGCAAAAAAATCGAAAACAAATTTTTTTTTTTATTCAAGTCAAAATTTTTGTCAAAATTGAATAAATTTTGATTTATCTCACTTATTCAGATTTACTTGATAGAAATTTTACCAAAAATGATAGACTAATAATTAGAAAAAAAGTTATGAATCTAGAAACAAATTTTAAAATATTGAAAAATTATATAGAATTCAATTTTCAGAAAATGAGGTTAAGACAATTAGAATTTTAATGCGAATTAAATTTTACAAGTAAGTAGAAAAAATATGAGTCTAAATTATAAGAAATTGTTTTCGATTATTAAAAAATGATTGATTGTTGAGCTTGATAATTTATAGTTGTATGTGAGAAGAAACTAACCAATTTCGTCTGTATTATTCTCATTATCTTCATTTGTTATCTCCTGTTCAGTGTCAGATTTATTCTGAAAAGTTTCCACCGGCAAGAAATTAGTAACGGGCGAGTGAAGATTGGTTTTCCCCTTTTGACACTCATTCAGAAATTGTTGCTGCTCTTTTGGCAAATTCTTAACCATTGTGGAATTCGAAATATCGAACAATTTATCTAGTTTTTGGTTAAACTTTTCAACATTCTGTTTTTGTGCTTTCGATTTTTTTTCCCTCTTGTGATGTGTCTTCACTTTTATATATTCGGCATAAAATTTTTCCAACTTCGTAAATTAAAAATTTTTTACGTTAAATTTGTAACTTAATAAATAAGTAATTACTAATTATAATTATGATACGAATAAAAAAATCATTATTTTTTAAGATTTGATTCAACATTTTGTGGAAATTCAATGCTACGTAAACTTCAATGATTAATATCTCAGAAAATATCGATCTTAGTGATTTGGTGCTGAGGACCTTTTTTGTAGAAAATTGAATTTCCTACAAAATTATCATTAACATTTTTTCTGTATGTCTTGTTGTTTATAAGATAATGAGTGAAAAAACAAGAATTCTACAAAAAATTCGGTTTGGTGGTCCGTACTACCCCGCCAGTATGAGTTACGACTTCGCGACAATGGACACTTTTGTAGAGCATTCAATTCTGAAAAAAACCCGTCCATGGTCAAAGTGATGCTATGAAATGCCACTGAGCTATAGAAATTTAAAAAAAAAAAATGAAAGTTCTCGTATATTTCAAATGGGAAATCTTCACACGCTGTGTAGGAGTACTTAATATTAATATTAAGGGCTCAAACTTTCAGGGAATTTTTTTGGGTGTATTTCCAACAAAATTTCGGGATGGAAACGAAAAAAAAAAAATAGTCGCAAAAAAAAAGCACCCTAATATATATATAAAAACATAGATATATAAACTTTTGAACGAACTACATTTTCTGACTCAGCTCGACAAACTGAGTCAGAAAATAGCTAAATTTTTTAAAAGTTACGCCATGAGGACGGCTGCAATAGTTAGATATTTATAAAATCTTCTAAAAAGGTGAAAGAAAAAGTACAACAAGATGATATTTTATTTATTCCTGATGAAAATAAAGGCCACTCTTTACTGAAAGCTGCTGAAAATAAAGTCCAAGAGTTTCTTAGAAGTCAAAATGCCAGTCGAGCCAACCTTCAGCTAACGACTGATGACCAAATTCAGACACCCGAAGAATTCAGTAAATGCGCAAAAGAACATGGATGAATTATCGCCTGTGTATTATTTCAATGTACTCCTTGAATGCTATTTTGAAGTATAAACGAATAATTTTCAGAAAAATCAACAACAAGTACTTGTTCAACTTTCAGGTGTGTTTTTGTAAGCTGAAAATATTCTGCCTATTGTTGAGCTACGAAGTCATGCTGAACCAATTTTGGAAGATTCTATTAAAACATCTACAAAATAGTCACTTGATTTAATAATTGTCTCTAAGGAACACCGATCTACTTGAGTCCATTGTTGACATGTAATTTCATCTAAAAAATTCTCCCTGAGAAGATTTTGTACTGTATTCCTAAATTTTGTTGAGCCAGGACATTTATTACATTTTCCAAAGTAGCAGTCATTCGTTGGTGGTTGACAGATAAACATTTTGATGCAATCCCGATATGAATATAACGGTTGGCTTTCATTTTCGAGCTTCAATTTTCCAAATTTTGCACCATCAAATAAAAGTTTAAAATTTTCGTGAATAAGGCAAATAAATATACTACGTGAGTACCAGATGAACCAGCAAGAACACGTTCAGATGTTCTGAAACTCGCACATTTTGAAAAACCTAGTTTATCAAATGGGTATTTTTGTTTAAACGATTGGTAAATTTCGGTAAATAGCGTGAAGCGCGTGAGGTTGTGCTTTATACTGACTCGTCAAGGTCAAGCAATTTTGTGATCTTTAAATGCCTCTATCACAACCATATTACACTTATACAATGATATAAGTAGATGTACACCGAAAAAACACTTAAATTAAACCATCTTTTACTTTCTAAAATCATTTCATGTTGCTATTTTAAAAAAAATTTTACGTGGACGTCCGGATGTCATCCCATTTTGGATGTACCAATAATTACTCCCGAACAAATTGATATTTCAAGACCGGACCTTTTTTATTAGTTTAAGAATTCGATGAACTGGGTCCGTATTTTATATCAGTGGCCTAGCTTACGTATTTTTTTTTTTTTTAATTGAATTTTTATTAAAATTCACTACGATACAACCGTACAAAGCCAAATGAACTTTTCTTGTTTGTCATTCGTACATTGCGTTCTCTGCGCGGGGTCATAATACGTTCAGTTAGTGAGTCAAGTGAGGTATTGTTAAGGTTTGGGTTAGCCGCTCGTCAGACCAGACGAACTCTGTCACACAGTACGTTCCTTGTGCAGAGTAACTCTACTGTAAATAGATAGTAAGAATTAATTTATAGTTTTAAGTGATTTTAGTGTATGTGCGAGTGCACAACTTGTTAATTAATTTTGTTATTAATAAATACCGGTTATATTGTTAAATAAAAATTTATTTATTTCAGATCAGCTTCCTCCACTCTCTCTCCCTGTAAGATAAGCTCAGTTCCGGTTCCAAGAACCACGATTAAAAATCCTGGTGGTGCCCTTTTATTTATTAATTTAGATTCATTTTGTTTAGTTTTATTATTTCAATTAATTTAATTTAAGGGTCCAATTGAGCGGCTAAACTCTCGTTACATCCTTATTTAGGTGATGTTCGAATTTTGTTTCACGATAGTCCTAAATCGGTTCCAAATCTATAAAAAAAAATTAGAAAAACGGTAGACCCTGAAGGCCATCCCTGCAACTTCCCAAAAATTCCATATCTAGGTGCTTAAAATTGCACTTATGAAGTTTTTGAGCTCTTCGAGCTCTTCTGATCACTTCGAAATCAAATGGATAAAATTTATAGAAGATTAAATTAAATAACGAGAAAGCATTAGCATTAGTAGCTTAAAAGACCCCATTAGGCGGGGACCCCATTACTGACACTTTCTTTGATTTTGGTACTTATTCAATTAATAAAATCATTAATTTCAATGATGAATATATTATTTATAATCTTTAAGACCTTTAGATCAAAAAATTTTTTAATTTTTATTCCAAGTAGAACATTTTTTCATTGAATGAAAAAGTGCCACTAATAGGTGTTAAAGGTGCCACTAATGGGGTCTTTTACCTTAACCATTTGTAAATGATTTTGATAGAGTTGAGAAAATAAATATAGGTTATGAATATTTCAGAATTAATTTTGATGTAAAAAGTTAAAATTAAATCTGATAGATGGCAGCATAATCAGTTTCTAAAATGTTCTTATCCTAAAATTTAAATTTGAAACTAGAGTTTATCAATATTTTTACCAATTAAAGTCAAAATCTTTTAACAACTTATCAAAAATATTTTATGTATCTTAAAATTTAGAAAACAGTTAAAACATACAGCAGGTCAAAAATAAAAGAAAATGAGTGTAATTGTTATTTTAGGGTCACGATCACCTTGAAAGTTTTCTGAAAAAAAACCATCGAGATTAAAAATTATAACCCTTTTTTTATTTTTGAATTAATAAATGACGATAAAAATGGAAAAACCATAAAATCGACTAGAACTTTGATTTTGACCTCGAATAACTTGAACCAGTCAAAATAGCGAAAAAAAATAAGAGACCTTTTTTTTTTAGAGCGTTAAATTTGCTAGAAGAATTGTCATTGGTCGACATGATCTGTTCATTATTGCATAATGAAAAAAAATTTCAAATTATTAACAGAACTTTTCCCATTTTATTTCCATTTAAAACTTTGGATATTAGGGGGGGGGGCGGGTTAATATAAAAATTAAGAGCTAAAATTTGGCATGAATTATT